>NW_015151029.1:190146-239810 GCF_000732505.1 Cyprinodon variegatus | reverse complement strand
GTTATCTCAAAATGTTTCTTCTTTTTTTTTTAGGATGGAGGCGCAGACTCAAAGGGAAATAGCAGCATTGAAGCTCTGTGACGGACATCCAAACATCGTGAAGTTACATGAAATTTACCACGATCAGGTGAAGCTTCTGGCATCAAATCTGTTTTTCACACTTTTCTTTTGGCCCTATGAGACCACCAGCCTATTAAATGCTAGAATTGGAACAGCGCAGATTAATAGGAGCCTCCTGGGAGCCTTTCTGGTCTTTTTCTCTACCTTATAGTATTATCTGTGAATATTTCTGAACATGGTTTTCCAAAGCAGATTTATTTCCAACCCACAGCTGTATAAACAACCTTTTTGTTCTGCAGAATGAAAACAACCTGGATTCACTTGTGTTGCTAATAGAGTTGCACACTTAACCCAAACTAAGTGTGCATGCACTTTGACGTGGCCTACCTCGGTTATTTGGAAGGTGTATCCAAGCGCCCAACTGCATACAGGTTCATTAGCCAAAGTCCTTCATGCCCAGGAGCACCACTTTAGTCCTGATGAGCTCAGCGGGGTTATTACTGTACGTCGCAGGCCTGTGACCCAGATCAAAGCGGCGCTGCCTGGCTTCGTCTCAGCTCCGTCCTGCTTTTGTTCCTTAGATCCAACACTAATGAGAATTTGTACCCCGCTGCCCAGACACTTTATTCCCTTCCATCTTTGTTAGACTCCTTTCACATTTACTCAATACTATTACGGTTTGATCTCACCATCATGAGATCAGGCATGTGCTGCGTGTCTGTGTTTTTGGTTGGAACATTTCATTTGTCTGTTTAATATCCAGTTTAGGCAATTACAGCTTGATTAAATTTGCATTTTTAAAAAACATGTTACATTTATGAGGGAAATATAGCTCGGGGATAACTCTTAACAGAGTCTGGTAAGAAATATGATTGGACAAAAAGAAGCAATCCTAATGTGGGAAACATTTAGGTGTCTTTATTTTGAAATGCATTGAAAAAAGTTATTAGAAGGTTCTGAGCTGCATTTTCTTGGTCAAGCTTTGACTACCAATAACGATTTCAGCCAGTTCCAGTGTCTTTGAGCCACCTTAAACAAGAAGATATAAGCTGCACATTCATTAGTTTTCAAACTGAGGTCACTTTAAAAAAGATTTCCTGTCAAAAAATAATTTTTAGATCATACCCTCTTTGGAGAATTTGGATCCATTTTTCATGGTTGCGATTAAGGGTGTAAATCACATCCATCATGGCGATTCGATTCAGTATCGATTTCCTGACCCAACGATTTGATTATTTTCGATACTCAAGAATACACCACGATAAGATTCGATTAATTTGTTCATATTTTTATTTTTTTTATTTTTTTACACCTTACAGGCTAGACAATGTTTCAAATTTGAAATACATCAATAAAAGCTGTAATATCATTATGCATTTTTTGGAGAAACAACAGAAAATAACAGAAGTAGAAACGTTGTACTCCACCTATTCCTATTAAAACCTCATTCACTGAATAATAATAATCCCCCTGTGTTATAGATTCTGAAAGGCTTTGCATCAAAAAATACTGCACAAAATCAGTGCAATGAGTGCAATGCAATACCTCGGCTCCAGACGTCCCGCCCCCTCCACAGACGCTCCGCTGCTCCTCCCCCAAATTGTAACTGACCTCAAACAGTGAGACAGGAGGCCGGCTCGTTTTGTTTTTATGACCGAAATTGCAGAAAACAACTCGTGAAGAAGATCGAGGTTCGCGAGAACGCTGGGACCCTTTTCCCTCCTGGATCTCCGCTCTTTTTGGCCCTCATGTCCCTCCGTCGTCGGACTAAACTCGCCTCCACTTCCTCACCGCCTTGTCCGTATCTAGACCCACAGCGTGTAGCGCAGACCACGCTTCAATATTGAGCATAAATAAAAAATGTCTGTGTAAAGCTCACTGCAACACACTGCTGCACGAGTATAACCAGGAAGCGAGGTAGGAGGGAAAAATAGGTTTAGCGCCACCGCAGCACGGGAGGGAGAATTACGCCCAGGAGCAAATGGATAAAAATAGACCGGAGGAAAAAAAAAACATGAATCGATTCTCTTGCGGACGTAATGATGCATCGGATCGTCGGCTGTTGGATCGATGCATCGACACAAAACCATTATTATTTACACCCCTATTTACACCGCATGTGTGTTGGATTAACAGGATTAAGTTATTGTTTATTTTGTAAGGCTGTTATGGGAATGGAATCTTGGTGGTTTCTGAGCCCCTTAGTGGTCAAAAAATGATTTTCACAAATCGCCAGGATTATCATTTTTAGTTTCAAGCATTTCACATACTGAGGTGAATAGTGGTGCTTCTTCTGTGGGGCAGTGGTGCACATGTAGAGTATACATGGCATCTGAGGGCAGCATGGCTCATATCAAGGATTATTTTTTTTTTAGATGATAGATACTGGAGCGTGATTTACCAAAGGCATCATATTGTGAAAATGGCGAACTTAGAGTATCCTTTTCTCAGTTATTTGTAGTTTTTCTCATCCTGGCCTTTTCTCTGTAATTAGAACAGGCCAATCTAGCAGCAAAATCTCTAAAACTAACACATTCTGTGTCTTATTTTTTATTTTTTTGCATCAGCTCCACACATTCCTGGTTCTGGAACTACTCGGTGGGGGAGAGTTGCTGGAGAGAATCCGGAGGAAGCAACACTTCAGCGAAACCGAGGCCAGCCGCATCATGCGCAAACTGGTGTCCGCTGTCAGTCACATGCATGATGTAGGAGTGGTGCACAGGGACCTTAAACCAGAGGTACCAGACATAACCGAGAAGGACTAGAATTTTTTCATGTATGTATTTTGTGGTAAACACAGCCTGGCTGGATCATATGCTTTGAAGAGACAATCACTGTGTTTTTCTGAACTGCATATAATGTGTCGTGTTGTCACTCTGACTCTGCAATCTTCTACCAAACAAGAGTAAAATTGTTTGACCCTAACATGGGTCACAAGGAGTTAGGCAGTCTCGATATACAATTTAGCAGGCTCTTGACTAAACCGAGCAGAAGGGGGAAAAAAAGAGAGAGAGAGAAAATGATGGCTGTCCGTGTCTCGAATTGCTTTGTAGAACCTGCTCTTCACGGACGAGAGTGAGAACTCAGAGATAAAAATCATAGACTTTGGCTTTGCTCGTCTGAAACCGCCAGACAATCAGCTGCTGAAGACTCCCTGCTTCACCCTGCAGTACGCTGCCCCAGAGATCCTCAAATATAACGGCTATGATGAGTCCTGTGACCTCTGGAGTCTGGGGGTCATTCTGGTAAGTGTGTGCTCCTTAATAATGAAATGCTATTCCTAAAAGTACAGTGTAGTTCGATATGCGACAATGAGAATGTCAGCGATTCAAGTATAAATAGTATTGGAAGTATAAAAGCCAACCGCTATGAATTAAACAAATTTAGTTTAGTTTTAAGTTTTATTTTGACTTCTGCAGTTCTTACTCCTTATTTCATTTTAAGCAATCATTTTTAGTTTTTTGTAGACATACATTTTTTTTTATGTAAGACACAGTTTGAAGTTGCAAAATATCAGTTTGCTTATTGTCCAACAATTATAGAAATGGAGAATCCATGTTTCCAGTTGTTCGTTTATTCCTAACAAGGACATCTTGTGCTTTACACACCAGGAAAGTTTTTCTTTTAGAGATGAAGGGATTACAGTTTTCTGTCTAAACCAGATTTAAATAAGAGCATATTTTTATATTATATTTTTTATGCTTTCGCGCTGTGAGAGATGAGATGTTTTAAAAATGTTTTACAGTTGTTTTTTTTAAGTATTAATGGAATAAAATTTTTAAATGTTCTTTTTATCACGATTAAAACAGCTATGCTATCTACAATGTCATTCTATGCATGCATTCCACAGGAAATGTAAATCTTAACTCCATTATCCAATTCGAATTCTAGTTGCTACATATGATGCTGAAAAATATGAATCACCGATGAGAAAAAGATCTGAATTTTGAGTTTATGATGGGCCTTCACCAGTTTACACCACAAAGCTAAAAACATTTCTGCTTCAGAAGTTTTCTAGGTTTTCTCAAGTTTTGTTTTCGTCTCCGAAATCTGAGGAAAATCTCAACTGTGAAGACTTTTCTTTATCATGATACTGAGGCTATTTTACATTGTTTTGTTTTTTGTGCCTAATTTGTCCTGCTTTAGGACAAATTATGTCTGCAACAATTTTAATAATTCAGTTAAATCCAAAAGTGCTTATTTATTCCAAAGGGAAATCAAATATTGTTAAAAGTAACAAGGATTTCTTCCACCAATTGTTGTAGATGTTAATGACAGTAGACCGGAAGGATCTGCTGTAGTAAAAGCCACTGAGTGAATAATTATTTGAAATTACATCCTCATAGTTTCATAACTAAAGTTTTGAATCACAGGCTTAAAATTAGCATCACAAATAAGCCCTTATTTAAAGGGGGACTTCCCAGCCCCACAGATGGGGGCTTTGCCTTTTCAAACTAAATAGATTGTGCCCTTAAGGGTTTTGTAAATATATTATGTTGAATAAATATTAGGGATACTCTATTAACTTTGTGTATCATATTTAAAATATCTATCTAACCTCAATACAAATTAAAAGCGAACAATTTACAAATATCAAACTGTGGAAGATATTTTATTGGAAACCATTTTCTGGAGCTTGGTAAAGGGGAATTTCGTTGTTTTTTTTTTACATTGGGCCCTTGTCCCCCAGACATCCACAGTTATATTTTTAAAATTAATATCTTTTAAAAACAAAGCGGCGCGGTAGCAGCACTAGACATCTTCCAGGCATCTGAGGAAAACTAGCAGCAGTTCAGCGGACAGGAGGAATGAACGGTAACCGGCGCGCGCGGATGACGTCGTACACATTCCACTTTATTTAAAAAAAATATATATATAGATATAGAAAATATAACCGCTGATGTCTGGGGGACAGTGATTGGCCTACAGGTTCTGAATGCTGGCGTACCATAAAGAATAAATTATGAACAGTTTAGTTTGTTTCTTCAAGTCGTTTGCTCAAAGGAAGACGTTACTTGGATATAACCTAACGGAATATCTTCAGAACGGCTCCAAATGACACAAAACTAATATGGGTGAGTAGAACATGATGTAATAACGTAAAATCAAGGGCCCAATGTAAAAAAACTGGCCTTCCCCTTTAAGAGAGCGAACATCGACATGTAAAGGTGGCATTTTATCTAAAATTCCAGGTAAAGAGTAGTGCATTCTGGGAAAGATTAGCCACGCTATCTCTTTTAATCACAAAAATACAATGCTGAAGCCAATTTAAAATGTTTTCATTCTACTATTTTCTCTCTTTAAGATATCAGTAAGCAATGTCACCTTTGCACTCTGAGAAAGTTAATATTTGCAGGAGGGTTACAAAATAATATTTTGTATAGGGATGCACGATATTGGGAATTTGGCCGATATCCGATATGCCGATATTTTAAAACTCATGTAGCCGATAACCGATATCGATACCGATGTTAAAGCTGGACAAAAATAAGTAGTCATTGAAAATAGCAGTTTTGTTATCCGTTTCTGACACTTTGAAAAATAATATACTCAAATATATTTTCATATGCTGATATCAAATTGATTTTTAAAAACGCGGTATCGATCTATTTTACTTTCAAAATCTGGTGAAATTTCATCGTTCTGTTACAAACTCTCGTGATATTTTGCAAATTGTTGTGAGATTTTGTTAGTAAAATAGATCGATACCGCGTCAATATATCAACATATAAAAATATGGCAAAATTTTGTGAATTTTCGGGGGATTTCGTAGCATAACGATGACATATAGCAATATTTCATTAGTAAAAGAGATTGATATGGTGTTTTTAAATGGCAATATATCAGCATATGAAGATATTGGGATATTTTAATGGATCAATATTTTTTCCCTCGTCTTTAGAAGTTTTTAAGTCTGTAAAAAAGAAGTTTTTGAGGAAGAAGAAGAAGTAGTATTTATTTTTATTTTTTTAAGACTTTAGAAACTCAGAAGCTGATCAAATATCGGGTTAAATATCGGTGGGGTGGCCGATGTCCGATATTCAGTTTTAAGGCCGATACCGATAGGGGGCCGATTATATCGTGCATTCCTAATTTTGTATATTCTTATAACAACTAGAGAAACATGAATTTGGCCAAAATGGAGGTTTAAAAAGACCAGGAGCCAGCCATATTATTTTATTTCCCGTTGCCTGTTTCAATAGTTTTTTCTCTTCAAAATGGTTAATCTGTTATAATCTTAAACATACAAAAAAAAAAAAAAAAAAGATGAATGATGGGTATTGTGGATGATTTTATTTTTTACCATATGGTACCTTGAGATAAACATACTTAATTAAAATTGCACCACAGATTTAAGTGAGTCGGTTTTTGCAAACAATTTATTTTTTTTTTTTTGCAAACCTGCACTGTTATTCAACTCTTTATGACATTTCTGGATTAAGAGGGAGATGAGAAAATAAGAATTGGAGGCAGAGATTTCTCTTTCTGTTCTGGCCAGTCATCCGTACAGGGCAATGGCTTTATATTTATCTGCTGCTCTGCTGTTCTCCCTGCGGTTGGATGGAGGATGGGGGGGTGGGGGGGAGCTTCATACTAGTCTCTTTTATGAAGCTTTAATCAAATTGCTTCTGACATGCTGTGTGCACAATGCCCTGCAAGCCAAGTGAGCTGAAACTGCAGCCAAAAGAGCTCTTCCCCACTGCTGTCCTTTTAATGAGAAATCTGAGGGCAGATGTAAGCGGGCGAAGGTGAGAGCATCCTGTTTATTCAGCTGAGCACAGGACACTCTATTTTTTAGTGCTGGTTCAACCATGGTCAACAACAGGCAGCGTAACAATGAAAAAATGTGGACGGTCGTGATCGGTCGAGGGCACTTTTAAAGCATGCCATATAAGCACTAGTGGCTTGTTCCTTTCCCAGCTCAGTGTAGGCAGCGTGCTATAAAATAAAACAAATATTTCAGTTAGTGTGCCACACTTACACCACATGTGAACATTACTTTATAAGTGGGTAATTAAGTGTGTATTCTGTACTGATGCTGGTTTCCCTGCTGTTGCAGTACACCATGCTGTCTGGGCAGGTTCCTTTTCAATGTCAGGAGAAGAGCCTGATCCATACGAGTGCTGAGGAGATCATGCACAAAATCAAACAAGGAGATTTCTCTTTTGGAGGCGAGGCCTGGAGAAATGTATCCCAGCAGGCTAAAGACCTGATACAAGGTGAGTCTGTTTCCTCTTCACCGCTGCTTTGACCTAAACATGTTTGTTTTTTGAAACACTAATGAAAAGTACATAGATTTAATTAAGTACTTAGCATTGAAATTGATGTTTAACCTTTGGAACATTTTCACATTTCGTCATGTTCAACAAACTCACTTCAGTCTCTTTTACAGAGATAGATTAATGCGAAATGTTTCATATTTTTGAAGTGGAAAAAAAAAGGTTTCCATTGTTTTCCAGCAAAGTTTAAGGAGAGTTTGTTTGGACACTCTCTCCAGGCAACCTGGCTCAAAATGCACCAGACTAGGCCTTTCTAACACACAAATCCACTTGAATTTGACTCATTTCCTCGTGGTTACTGGTTGCGTGTTTAGAGTTGTTGTAATGCTGAAATTTGAACATCCGTCCAATCCTTTTATCCCTCTATCAGGGTTTCTTCTAAGATTGTCTTGCATTTAGCTTCATCCCATCTTCCCAATAACTCTAACCAGCTTCTTTCTCCTTGGTAAAGAAAAAAAAACACACCACATTATGATCCTTCCACCATCGTGCCACTGGGGTGGTGGAGGGTGAGGCGTTACTGTTCCATCATCCATCTGTTAAGTCTAATCTAATGTGCATCATCTTTCACCTTTCAGAAGTGTAAACTCAGCATTTGCAATGCTTTTTTCAGCAGGGGCTTTCACCTTACCACTCTTCCAAAGCCATACTGTGGGAGATTTACACCTTCCTACCCTGTTTGTTATCAACATGATGGAATAAACAACAATATCTTAAACAAAGAATGCTGTTTTCTAACATAATCCATGACCCCTCTGCCATCTTCCTTGGTCGCCATGATGCTGTTTGTTCACTAACGTTCTCCAATAAACCTTTTTGGTTTAGAGACAGATGAGCTGTACTCACACTGACATTATTTTTATAAATTCTGAAGCCAATAATTGCCTTTGATTTTAATTTTGGAGTATCGAGGTAAAGGAATCAATCCTGACGCTCATCTTTTGTATAAAAACAAACATCAGAGCTAAGCATCATTTCCTTCCCCCTCACTATTTCCACTACCTGATCTTAGTGACATCACATCTGAAGATTATTTTTGTGATGTGATCAAATTCAGTAAAAGTATTTTCAGAGCTGGGATATTGGTGTGTTTGCAGCCTCACAGATAAAAAACCCAGATTTTAACTTAGACAAAGAAATGCTGTCGAAACAGGAAGTTTGTCCTTATCTGAACTTCGGTGAAGCATTCACCTCTTCAAGCAGTAGCTTCACATAGTGAATTATATATTAATGGGATTAACTCACTACAAGTATCTCAGTAATGAGGAACACTGATAAAGATTTTTCTTGCTCGGTTTGTAATTACAATTCTCATATTTTATTTATCTGCTAAAACTCAGTATCCTAACTATCATGTTTGTTGTTGTTTTTTCATTTACTGGAGCACCTACCTCTATGTTTTAACTTTTTTTTTTTGCAAGTATCTTCTTAAGTTGCATTTATTTTGAGTAAACATTTTCGCTGTAATGATTAGGGGTATAAATCACATCCATCATGGCGATTCGATTCAGTATCGATTTCCTGAACCAACGATTTGATTATTTTTGATACTCAAGAATACACCACGATACGATTTAATTCGATTAATTGGATCTTTTCTTTTTTTTTACACCTTACAGGCTAGACAATGTTTCAAATTTGAAATAAATGAATGAAAGCTGTAATATCTTTATGCATTTTTTTTGAGAAACAACAACAAATAACAGAAGTAGAAAAGTTGCACTCCACCTATTCCTATTAAAACCTCATTCACTGAAAAATAATAATACCGCTGCGTTATAGATTCTGAAAGGCCTTGCATCAAAAAAACTGCACAAAATCAGTGCAATGAGTGCAATGCAATACCTTGACTCCAGACGTCCCGCCCCCTCCACAGACGCAGTAGCTGACCGCAAACAGTGCAGCAGACAGGAGGCCGGCTTGTTTTGTTTTTATGACTGAAATTGCGGGAAACAACTTGTGAAGTTTGACCCGCTAGAAGAGCGAGGTGCGCGAGAACGCTGGGACCCTTTTTCCACCTGGATCTCCGCTCTTTTTGGCCCTCATGTCCCTCCGTCGTCGGACTAAACTCGCCCCCACTTCCTCACCGCCTCGGCCGTATCTAAACCCACAGCGTGTAGCGCAGACCACGCTTCAATATTGGGCATAAATCTAAAATGTCTGTGTCAAGCTTCAACACACTGCTGTAAGAGTATAAACAGGAAGCGAGGTAGGAGGGCAAAATAGGTTTAGCGCCACCGCAGCATGGGAGGGAGAATTACATCCAGGAGCAAATGGATAAAAATAGACCGCAGGAAAAAAAACATGAATCGATACTTTTGCAGACGTATTGATCCATCGGATCGTCGGCTGTTGGATCGATGCATCGATACAAAACGATTATTATTTACACCCCTAGTAATGAGTACAGTTTAGAGAAGCCTTCTCTTTAGAATGACGTGTTACAGACTGCATCTGAGGGCCACCATGATGCCTTTATACCAATCAGCTATAGATAATCGTCGCATCTTTTGATCATGTTTCACAATTCAGACCCAGTTTTTCAATTGTATATTAATGATTCCAGAGATCAAGTATCTTTTGTGCTCGAAATTAGCTTTATTTTGAAAATTTTACGTGTTTTTAAAGGCAAGACTGAAGTATAAGTACGTGATCACTTCCATTCTCTCCTCCATAAATCCCTTCCCCATTCAAATCACACAGGCAACACATTTGAAACCCCTTTAGAAACAGGCCTACTAGTCCTGCCACAATCACCTGTATCCTGTACTTGTATATCACCTTTTCCCAAGGAGTTTAACTCTACATTCAGTCATTCACCCATTCTACAAGCTGCATTGTAGCCACAGTTGCAATGGGTCCCACAGTCAGAAGTAAGGCTGCCATACATGGGCGCCACTGGCTCTGCTTGTCATTTATAAAATGTTTTGTGACATAATATAAAAAAAATCCTATTTCTCTCAAAACCTAATATAGTTATGATATTCTTACACATATTTACTAAACATCTAATGCTTTATTCGTTTGAATTTTAATCCAGTTAAAGATCAAAAACTCATTAAGTACACATCATAATCCCTATCACTGCTCCCTGCTACCTCTTAGCCAATAGGACCATTTAAACACCTCTGCAATGGATAAACTGTTTGAATTTGGGAAGAACTTATTCAGAGGACTCCCACATGACCTGCCTTCTTCTTTCATGTGTTAAGCGAATTATCTGGGTCTTTTTTTGCCGCAGAGCTCCTGACCGTGGATCCAGACAAGAGGATTAAGATGTGCGGCCTCCGCTACAACGCCTGGCTCCAGGACGACAGCCAGCTGTCCTCCAACCCACTCATGACCCCAGACATTCTGGGCTCCTCCACTGCCACCGTTCACACCTGCGTCAAAGCCACCTTTAATGTAAGAAAGCAATGATAACCAGTAAGAAACGTGCACAAAAAACTGTATACTATTTTTAAATATTAAACATATAAGAGTAGAAGATCAAGAAACCCAACAGAGGAAGTTTGAAGCAATGTATATTTAGTTGTTTGTTTTGTAAAACTAAATATTGCTAAAAGTTTGGGTTCTGTATCTTCCATCGTTGCTCATCTACAGATCTTTAATTATAGTAATAGTCTGATTATCTGGAGGATTCCACTTTTTATACATGATTCTGTGTTTATCTGAACTATTCTAGTTATTAATAGTTTTAGTGTATCTGGTTTGCCTTGTATTTAGTTCAATTTTAACCAATTTCCCCAGACCTGCAAAGAAAGGCAATTCCCAAAGCGTTAGAGTTAGTTTTCTGCATCACATGGTTGTATGCTAAACTGTGTTTACAGTAAAAAAAGGCAGTCAAAACCAAAAAGCCATTTTTAAATATATGTTGAAGCAGAAAAAGGTTAGACGAATAGTTAAAACAAGAGATTGTTAGAAAAAGAACATGTAAATAACCCTCCCACCTTTTTTTTTTTAGGCATTTAACAAATGTAAACGAGAAGGTTTCCGCCTACAAACGGTGGACAAGGCGCCACTAGCCAAGAGGAGGAAAATGAAAAAGACAAGTACCAGCACAGAGACCCGCAGCAGTTCCAGCGAGAGCACCCATTCCTCTTCCTCTTCCTCCCAGTCTCAAGAGAAGACATTAACAGAGGGCGAACCCAATCCACAGCCTTCCAGCAGCCCTCCTGTTACCGCGGCAGGGACCGAAGAGACGGACTCTGGAGAACAGACAACACTTTCAGCCTTTCACTTCACAGAAGGACAGTGAGATAAATCCACATTCAGTCTTATTGATGGACTGTGGATCCAACTGATGACAGCTCTCCTCTTTGTCTTCATCCCTGGCAATTTTCTGCCTCCAGCTCTATTGCATGGACGCCTGCATGTCACCAGAATCGAGCATGCAGCAGGCGCAGAAGCTTGCACTGTAAGACAAATCAATCAATCATCTTTAGCAATAGCCTCTCCTTTCTTTTTCTCTGACATTCACGCTTCCTCAACATCAATCAGGGACTGAACCAGGCAGAATTTATCATTGTCTTAAGGGCTGCCCCACTGTTTCCAGTCCAGCAAGATGGAAGGGAGAGACATCTTTGTACTCATCATGAAAGCAGGAGCTCTGTCCTCTCCTCGTTCTCCGTATTTGTCCACGTCTCTAGGTGATGTTTTTTTTAAAGGGAAACTCGTAGTATTTAAACCTTAGTGGCTTCGTATTTTTTGTCAAACAGAAAGAAGATGCGTAATGAAACCATGGGACAAATTGCTTCTTTAAGAAGTCTCTGTGAGATGGAGCTTTTATTTATATGTAAATTTTAGACTGTAGTGTATTTATGAAAGGCTATATTGTTAACTTATTTATGGTTCCAAATGAGCCTGAAAGAAATATTGGATGCAGTAAGGCTTTAAAAAATAGTATCATGAAAGAAATAACCCTAAAAATGTGTGCATTTAAGGCACATAGCAAACCATTAAAGAAAGAACGCCATCTGTAGTTTCATCAGTTTGAGAGCTCTGCAGCCCGCTGGGATGCCACCCTGAGAGCAGAGATTATTTAGAGTTGTTGCTCCCTCCTAACAATGTGTTAGCTCTTCATAACCTAGCATGGCTGGTTGTTAATGTGCTCCTATCTTCAGATCAGCAGCATTTAGCACAATAGTGGGATTAAACTTTTGTTGCACTGTGTTGGACGCAATTGTGTGCTTCCTACTACAGCCAGTTAGATCTTTGGCCCAAATGAAAAACCAAGATCTGCCCAATATGATACGAAGTCGTAACTCCCTCCTACTGAGGACTGAAATGGGCAGTTTTAAGCGGTCTCCTGTTCAGAAATGATTAAACAAATTAACAGGAAGTTTCAAGAATCAAGTAATGTCCACTTTCCAGCTATGAGTGTAGAGGTGGGGATTTTTAAGGGTTGTGCTTGAAAAAAAAAAAAAAAAAAGAAAATCGAGCCGCTTTCTTAAGTATTTCACATCATTTTCTATCTGATTAAGTTTTCAGATCGCTTCTGGTCTTTGATGCTTGCTCAATCGATCATGTCCCGTTTCATGTATGAAACAAGGAGCTGTGCAGATCTCTGGTTCGTGCCAAATTTCAGTGCAAGTTATAATGTGAACTGAAATATAAATTTTTCTCCCCTTTTATTTATGGCCTCAAAGGCCGACTCCTACTTGATCAGCTTGCATTTGTTTACTTGCACATTTAAAGTCCCTGAATCGAATTGGGACCTCTTTTTTTCCTGATTTTTTTATAAACGTACCAAACCCAGTTTTACTAGAGATGTGTGCTCGACCTACTATTTTCTGCTGATGCTGATTTCTAGCTAACTCCAATTTCTTTATAAATAGCTTAAAAAAAAAGCAAGAACAGCAGTGAAAATATCTCCTTTTTTAGCTTTCTTGTCATGTGAGATTATCAGAGTTTAAAACAAAAAAATGTTAAACTCTTAGCATGATCACCATTAAAAAAAAAAAAAAAACAGGCTCTGGATGTGTTTCCTAGAAGATGTGACATTTCCATATTAGATAAAGGTTGAAAGCTAAGCAAGGTCAAACAGAGTAATGACTGGTTCTCTGGTCAGCCTTTCTGTTACTTCCTGAAAGTCTTGCTCTCTCTTTGTGTTGCTGCCTGAATGAACCGTACTGAATTAAACAGGGTAGGTCTCAAATAGAGCTTATTTGGATTGAAAAGAGAGAGATCTTTAATTGTTCCTGCTCATAATCCATGAGTAGAACTTGATGTTGATAGCAGACATTGATCTTGGTGGTAAAGACGTGGCACACATAGGGACACAGAAAAAAGAAGCTGATTTAATCACTGAAGAGTCAGACTTCTTTACATATGGTGTCTATTTAAATCCCTTTTTTCTTTATCTTCCCATTTCTGTGCTTCACCACCTTCCTGCTACGGAAAACGGCTAACTTTGAGCGCCCTTCATTCAGTAATTGCATTCACACCAAAGAGTGGTGGTGGTGTTGTCCTGACCTGGTAGCACTCAGTATGGTGCATTCACTGAGCGAGAAAAGGTGGAATTTTTGAGCCTCCCACTGCTCAGTAGACACAAAGCTTAAAAGTTCAACCAATTGCGTTAACCCTTTGATATCTCTGCATCTTTATATTCATCTTAGCCTAAATATAACAAAGTCCCAGTGTTTTAATCAATATATTTGGCAATTTTAATACTAGATATTATGTGTGTCTTTCTGCTATGAAGTTAAATGCTGTATTTTATTGATTTATATACAGGGTATATAAATTAACTGGCAGTCAAATGTGAAATATTATCCCTGAGCTTGACTATTGTGTTTATTCAAACACGCTCTCACCATTGGCCATTTTTATGCACTTCTAATCTGAACCAAAGCATTAACTTAAAGGTAGCTGCTTTTAAACTGCATGAAAAAATATTTTCTTTCATGCCTGAAACTATGCATCTCTTTTTGCCGCTGCGTTGCTTTTATCCTTTAAAGAAAAGATCAGACCGAATGGGTTTAAACAGAAAATGGCATAGCACAATGTACATGTACGGTGCTTTTTCTTTTTTCATCCAATAGCATCAACCGTAAAAGATGAAGCAAAGTGGGGATCTGTTGCCCTTATAAAAAAAAAAAAAAAAAAGCCGGGATCCTTGAAACTAAACACTACAAAGCTCTCGTCTAAGTTAGCTCGCATGAGTTCCCCGTAGCTGCCTCATTAAGCCTCTTCTTTTGTTTGGGTGTATTAATAGCTCAAGTGGAGGAAGAGGAAGAGTGTCCTATATTGAGCTCTCCTCTGGGAGCCGTGCTCTATTAACTGATGTGCTGCGCCGCTGTTTGTTCCAAAGAAAATACCGTACTCCACTCCGTCTCTATGGGGCCAAGCTTCACTTTGTAGGGAACAGAACAGTGCGTCACATTAAAGGAAGCGTTTGGCTCTGACGTCTCCTTGGGGATGATTCTCAAACTCGCCACCCCCCTGCTTACCGCCACTTTTGATGAGCAGCTTGTTTGCTGTCCTGCTATAAAATATAAAAGAGACGGCGATATGAGTAACGCAGTACTTTGTTGTGTTTGATGCGCTTGTAAGATGAATTACATTCCCTCCAGTGCTTCCTCTGTTTTGCAGTTAAAAACATCAAACCTGATGGAGCTAATGTTTTTATTTTTTTACGGTGACATTTTAAAATCCAAGCACTGTTACGAGGAAGTTCTTTGAACCTTTTATTAATGACTGAGGTTACGTGTTCTGGTGTTAAGGAAACTGCTTTAGATCATTTCTCTGTGATTCTGTAACAAGCATTGGGTTTTCTTAGGCACTGAAAGCGCAGCTTTGCTGTAGATTGTTGGACAAATCCTTTGATTTGATTTTATTAAACGAGGTAACGCATAAGTATACAGAGAGCTGATGATGGTGCCGAAGTGCCCAGACTTATTTTCATGTTTTGAAACAGCATGGCCCTTTAATGAAGTGATTCTCCTACCAGAAGTACTTGAGGACACCTTGATAAACTACAGTAGTATTTATTTTTTTTGCCTCAGGAAAAAAAAGGGGGATTGTAGAAATGCAAGAGGCTTATTCTGTATGTGTTTATTGTCTTTAATAAGGGAACCACTTTTATCAACCTGAGTATGTTACGACTACTTTGACTGAAATTTAGCAAATGATTCTTAATAAATGTTTTTTTTTGTCGACCGCTTTGCTGTTTTTGTACTGAAAATGTGTGACGTTCATGTTTGTTTACCTGACGAGGTGAAGTAGTCAAAATTATGTTGTTTTTTTTATTGTTGGCTGCCGATATACATAAGAAATGAAAATGTTCAACAAATGCTTCTCATTAGGTACCTTTTTAAAAAATACAGAATTGATTTAAAACAGATTAAAATCTAAATAATGTCATAACTCAATGCAAAATCAGCCATATGAGAAATGGTTACAAAATGCTAACCTCTTCCAAGGCGTTGTTGTTAAATAAATTGTAAATTTGTGTAGTTCTGCATGTGTAGTTAGAAAGAATGTGAGGCGTTGTCTCCGATTCGTCATATCGCATGTGCTGCCGCTCGTTTCCGGTTTTTACTTTTTAGTGTCAAAAAGTACTGTAGCAGCAGATCCCTTTGAAATTCAGTAAATATGTGATATAAAAGAAACAAAGCCAAGCTTTAAGGGGAAAATGTGCTTTCATTTATTTATTTATTTTTTATATAAGAATAAGAAATGATCCCCTTTGACATGTTGGATTAATATATTTCACTTGTTTATCTGTCTGTTTCTGTTGATAGCTGTTCTGTAATATAAACCTCAGTATTTTCACCTTATACAAGTATATACTTTGTGCTTATATGCTTTGTAGAGCACTGTGGAGATCCTCTTTTTTTCCCTTCAGATCATATGGGTTACTTTGAGGACAAAAAAAAAAACAATTGTACATTTCTTGAATAAAATGCTTTATAAAGGCTGACTACTTTCACATCAGAGTTTGAATTATTGTGTTTTGATTATTTCTGATTTTATTTTGAGATAATAGAATGAAGTTGGATTATTTTCTGGTCAGTAATCGATTTTAAATACCTAATCTGGACAGAAATGCCATTTGAAATCAGAATCCGACTTTAAAAGCATGTCAGGTTTACACAAGGGAGTGACCTCTAGGTGGCAGTGTTTATCAACAAATCTGGTGAGCAACTACACATAAATTGTTCAGTGTTCTTAGTTTTTTTATGTTGATTAGATAGAAAGACAATGTCTCGCTTTTTTCTTGAAAACTAAATAAAAAAATACACTTATTTAGTTCTAATTCAATGCTTACATGTAGAGGATAAAATAATGCATTTGTTGTCTATAAAGTCATCTTGCATACACAGTCAATCTTGGATCTATCTACACAATGTTAAGGCATTTAGAATAACAGCAGACCTAAATGAGAAAAACTTTTCTACAACAATGGAAAGTTATCTGGATGGTGAAGATGAATGAAATCTACCTGCAGTTTTACCCAAATACCATCATTTCTATAAAACAAAACAAAAAAGCATCTTTACCAAAGTCTGATAACAATGTATCTATTAGTTATGTTATTAAAATGGAATTTTATAAATTAAAAGCAGTAAGTTCCCAGCAGGGAAACATCCAAATACCTAAACAAAGACAAATATAAACGCAGCTTGTGATCTGAGATGAATTGTTTTGTGTGGCTGAAGAACAATGTAAACTAAATAAAGTGAAGCACTTTTAAAATGGGAGGGGGTTGCACTTTAGCATGTCAACAGGAGAGGGCCCTCTTTAAGCTTGGGCTTTTCCTAAAGCCTTGGAATAGGATAATTTGATGGAATTTTAACTCTGCATTTCCATGTTTTTGTGAATGATTCCCTTTAGATGAAATTCATATCATTTGACAGTTCAAATCCTTGTATGGAGTTACATGGTTCTTTTCTTTACCGTGGCTAATGGCACAAATAATTTAATAATTTCACTTTTAATGCATGCTGACCACAATGCTACAACCCAAGAATCAATAGTTAATGTATTTTAATTTTAAAAGAAGGAATTCCCTCTAACCAAACTGATATATTACTAAAAAAAATGACCCACTCGTGTGTATAGGCCAAGGTAAAAAAAAAAATAGAGGAATTTGTTTTTTTCAGGTAAATCACCCACAGCATCTGCAAAATGAATTAAACTAGAGATAAAAGTGTTACTTTTATGCAGGAACCAATTGTTTGCATTAGGACTTGATACATTTTTAGGTAAAAATCAAATCTAAACAGAGGTGGGAAGTAACGAAGTACAAATACTTTGTGACTGTACTCAAGTAGATTTTTCTGATATTTTTACTTTACTTTACTACTTATTTTTATGGCGACTTTTTACTTCTACTCCTTACATTTTAAAAAATTGGCTCGTTACTTTAGTTTTGAATCATTTCAATGGAGTTACCGTTATTATTTTTCACGTCATCAATACCAAATTCAATCTAATTGGATGGGAATCTACGTCGCATTTGACGCACCACTACAAGATGCATCGACAGATTCGGCGGTATTCATTGGCGGCAAATCATTGCAGCTTGGTGGCGGTGGCGTTAGCATAGTAGCATGGACGACGAGATGATTGAAAATGAACACAACAGAGATCTAGTCCTATTGGCAGACATCCATTTAAAATGTAGGCAACGGCATGAAAAAAGTGGTTTCTACTTTTACTTTTATACTTTAAGTAAATTTACAAGCCTGTACTTTGTTACTTTTACTTGAGTAAAGAAGTTTAATCAGTACTTTCACTTTTACCAGAGTATTTTTTAACACAAGTATCTGTACTTTTACTCAAGTACGGAAAGTGAGTACTTTTGCCATCTCTGAATCTAAAACCCTCTTAAGGTGAATTGTTGTAATAAACATCGGTATATAATTGTATTTTACTTTTTGAAACTTTTCTTTTACTTTTGAAGGTATGATCACAAACTACTAAATCCTTCTGTGTCCTTTATAGAAAGCTTTAAAGACTAAGTTAGTGACTAAGTACAATTATTCAAAGCATCCCTCGCAACCCCACTTGGGATTAAGCGTGTTAGAAGATAGATGGATGGATACTGGCATATTTTTAAATAGATTATTTCCAGATTAGACTGAACCCATGTTAAATAATGGATTAAAAGTAATAATCTTTATTTGCAATTGTTGCCAATCAGGCCAAACCAGATAACAGGTAGATAAGATGCTTTTTTTCTCTCAGCATCTGTTTTTTCTCATACCTTTTTTCACAGAAATTAGTTTGGATATTAAATATAGATAAAAAAACAAAAACAATCTTTAGCTACCGTATTACCCTTCTTATCAAATGCTGTTTGTTAATAATCACTATTATGTAATTGCCAGCATGCTAGTTAAAAAAATAAATAAATACTGACTTAAAGGATCATATGTTGAAAATGTTTGAACATCTAGTGGGACTTTGGTGTTGAGACTTATCAGAGGGTGGGGCCCTATTTTAAATACTCTGCTTTGTGTTCAATAATTTTCTCTAACAAACATCTGATACTTTCGCACAGCTCTGTTAATATCTAGATTACATTACACAAGCGAGCTGATTAGGTGACTTCTTAAGGCTGGTGGATTCTACTAAGGCATATCAGGGACCAAATACAAATGCATCCCACACTTTTCAGATTTCCATTTGTACCGGTAATTATGAGCTTATTTGTGTTGATTTTATCATGTCGGTTATCACTAACATTGATTAAAGGTTGCATTTTTATTGCAGCTTAAAGAGTCTTTATTTTGCTCTGGCAGTTTTTCCTATGTGTATTCATGCTTTTCTTCATGGAAGCAGCCAGCCATGTTTTGATTGTTAGGATGATTTCTGTAGAAGAAGAAGTGATAAAGCAGCAAAAAAATATTAGAAAAACAAAGCAGAGTTGTGTTCTCATGGCTTTGAATCCCTCTGCTGTGGTTTCACCCCACTTGCCGCAGTATGTGCAAGGGTACAGATGGTGCACTTAGTGGGCACTTTCCTCCTGCTAATTTTGCATCACGGATGTCATGCAGCAGAAACTCATTACACTGCTTGTAGTCTCTCTATGGAAGATGTCTTTTCTTTGAAATCTCCCCTGCACTAACATGCTATCCATTACTAAACAATGTTGTATACTCTGCGTATGTAGATAGGAGATCCACTCTAAAACCCATCACAGGGATTTTAATGAAAACTCTGGGCTGATGCACAAAAAAAAGGACCAGAATACAGATTGAAGAGAACTCTTTGCCACTGAATGAAGAATATGCACGTATACAACCTATGGTTGGATGATTTAAAGATTCATATTTGTTGGAAAACACAGTTAGGAGTCATAGTAAGTATAGCAACAGATAACAAAAGTGGACTTTGGTTTGGTGCAAGGCAGAATGTTTAGCTGTTTGGATGGATGGAATGGATGGATATATCATTAATCTTTTCATTTTTCATCTGATGCTTATAAATATAATAAAAGAAGCTACAAGCACATCTAAAAATATTGTCAAAAAGTTACATTTGTTTTGTCAATTATTTCAATTCAAGGAAATAAAATTTAAATATTTAGAAAAAATTATTATATAAGATCTATAAAGTTGCACTTTGAATGGAAATATCAGTTTTTTTTAGAAGTATTTAAATTTCAAGCATTCAATATTTTCTGTGAGCTCCTTTTGCACGGATCACTTCGTCAAGGCGGCATGGCATGAAGGTGATCACCCTGTGGTTCTTGCTCAGCTGTAATAGAAGCTATGATTGCAATATTAGAGGCTTTCAGGTAAACTGCATTATTGGATCTGGTGTCTCTCATCTTTCTCCTCACAATACTCCAAGAAATTCTCCAGGGACTTCAGGTCAGGACAGTTTGTTGGTCAATCAAAACCAGGACATTTTAAATCAAAGGGTCAGTGAGTTACCTTTAGATACTTTTGGCAGTTTGAGCCAGCGTAATCTGCCTCCCTAAGCTTGTCTGCACAGGGAAGGATGAAGTAATTCAAAATATACAGGTAGATGCCTTGTTGACTTCAGAACAACAGGTTGACCATCAAAAGCAGACGTCATGACACCCCAAACCAAGACTGACAGTGGAAACCTCAAACTCTGGGATCTTGATAAAAAATAAAATAAAATAAATGAATAAATCTGAAAAGCCAGCTATCAATTGAACAACAGTGCACCTATAGTTTACCAATGCCAGATAAATGTATGCATAGTGGCTCAGGTTATCCTGAGCTATCTCTATAGTTATGCTGCTATAGGCTTAGACTGCTGGAGGACATAGGGACCCCCATTTCATCATTCTGCGTCATTCTCTCTCTATTCTCCTACTCTGCAGAATCTGTTAGTTCAATCTCTAATATTATGCTCTCTCTGCTTTTTCTCATAGTAGCTTCATCTGGTCTGTTCCTGTTTGGCTGTGACTCCATCCTGGAGAGAAATATCAGGTGTGCTGCTTCCATCAACACCCTTGTTTATAGATGCTGGAGATCGGCCTGTTTTCCAGTGTGGACCTGTTTCTCTGACCGTGACTAACTGGATGTGCTCTCTTCATCCTCTGAAGAGGATCCTCTGGCTCGGAGCTCGTCTGCCTGGCTGTGTGTTTCCTAGACGGGGCCATATTTTACAGCTTTTCTTGAGGTGCTGTATATGATTTGGACTGGAAGCTGCACCCTTTTCTTGCACTTTGATTTGCATCCCAAAATTTGCACCTTTGTTTTCAGCAAAATATGGTCCCAGAGAAAACTTTTCTAAGGGGATTAAGTGCAAATATATTCAACAATTTTCAGATTTGAATTTATAATGATTTTTGAAAAAGTGTTTCCCTTCCACTCCACATATAATCTACCACTTTGTGTTCATCTATCAGACAAAATCTCAACAGTTTCAGTTCCAAAAAATGAACAGAGGAGTTCTGTCCTTTGACATTTTAATGATTTAAATGAAACAGCTATACATTTTCTCTGTGTCTCAACAAGTAAATTAGTGCCTTGTGGCCCTTGAAGAATGTGGAGCTTAATGCATCTCACAACATAGAGAGTTACTGCCTTTAAAAGCACATGCTGCTTGCACAGCAGCTCTTTCATTACTCATCATAATTATGTTCTGTAATGTTAGATTCAGTACATTGCAATGTACTTTGAAAATAACTTATAAGCAGTTATTTAAGATGCTTTTTTATACACATTCTAATCTTGACTCTCCTGTTTTTCAGCTGTAAGTGGATCATCATATAAAAACAAATAAAGGCTTGCAAACAAAGTAAAACTAAAAATCATCTAGAAAATATTTTTTTGCTTAGGGAAGGTGCAGAAAAGAATAAACTAAACTTATACTGTGCTTTTTTATTCATAATTACCACTTAAAAGGCTTAACACTGTAGCCACATTCACAGCTTGAACTTGAGGTTAACCTGGGATTAAATGCCTTGCTAAGGGGAACACCGTCACACCACAAGGAGAAGCTGAAATCAAATCCATAAATCCTCTGATTTCAAGAGAACTTCTCAACCCACTGCTCAATTTGAACTGAGTTGGTGAGTAAAATTTGTTAGTAAAATTATTCTTCTATTAGCTTCTAATTTAATGAATGTGACTAGGTTTGCAGAGTACTGATATTTGGGTTCAACTCCTTCAATTGTAACCAATAACTTAGACTGCTTAGACCCGTTCTTCTTGAGGCTTAAATCTAGAGGGAATCTGAGAATATGCTTCAAGATAAATTTGCATGTTATTAAGATAGTTAGTGGTGCGTCTTGCAGGCTCATCCATGATAAAAATGACAGGTCTAGAAACAGAAATAACAATAGCCTTTAGAAACTATTTATACAAGGTGGTTTGAGGTTATAAAAAGAATGGATTTGCAGCTAAAGCGCTACAACAGTACAGTATATGGTGGTTGGTTCAATCTACTACCACTATATACTGTACATCATGATGTATTAAAATGCATGATCTGGCCAATAACAACACACATTAATATTAAACATAATTATAACACAGTATTAAACAGGGAGAGCTTTTCTGCTTAATCAGCCAAAAATCATGATTTATAAGTTGGCACTAGTTACTATTTTTGTTAAGAATCGAGTTTGTGTGGGTTGTGTTTTTGTTTTTCTTCCCTCCACCACCAGGCGGCGCCTGGTTCTGGTTGGCCTCCTTACACACCTGGTTGCCTCATTACCTGAGGACTCTTAAGCTGCTGACTGCCACTACCTCGACGCCAGAGTGTTTGCCAGTTTTGGGTACTCTGGCCAAGCTGATTTTTGCTGAGTCAAACTGAGTTTTTGTCTACCTGAGTTTTTAACCTTGCTGTTTTTGTCTTTGCCTCTCGGCAGGAAGTCATCCTGCAAACTGGATGTTTTGGATTTTCTATTCTCTGAGCACCAAACTGAGCTGAGGATTCATGTTTGTGGTTTGGATCAACTTTTCCCCTCAAGGATTGTTTTGGGCTTCTCACTGAGCAGGGGATTCATCTCCACTATAACCCGTTCAAGTACCGCAGGAAAACTAAGTGGCAGTCAGCTTTTCCGTTCACCAAGGAACAACCGCAATCTGGGTAAACCCTGTCTGCCCTCCAACGAACAACTCATCTCTGGAACAACCCACGCCGACTGGATTCAATAAGAGACACCTTTTCTGGAAATGTAAATCTGCAACCAAACTCCTGTTCTTCAAGTCAAAAACACTAATTTCCCACTGAGCCTGAACTAACCGCAGTATCTTCCCCTTCATTTCCAGTTCCAGTTTGACAGTGTTCAGAGCAGCACTGGACTAATCTCATTCACTCTCAATAAAAACCTGTTAAACTTTTCCCTTGTCTCTCCGTTTGGCCTTCTGCATGTAGGTCAGAGCTCTAGATAAAATCATGACAATTTTTGATCCTTTGGCGATTTTAAGCTAATCTTCACTTCAGTAAATTTTCCAAATGAAATAAAGCTGTATCTTATTTTTTACATTTTTTGTTATGAGCAACCTTTATACTGTACTGTTTCAGTTCCCAGGCATTTTTCCGATCAGAGCTTACATATTAACCTAAATATGAACAGGGCATGAGGTATTTGAGTGTATTATATCACCAGATAATTTGTTTTTTAAGTTGTCGAACTGGGAAATGTTTTTGTTTTGCATTACATTAGAATATCATTTAGTTTTTCAGTCAAACCAGATAGGTTATACTTAACTTGTTTTTTAAAGGAAATTATTTGGCAGCAGCTACAGGGTTTCACACAAGAACTGTCATTTGTAGCAACCCAAATAAAAAATACACAGCTCAAACAGTAAATGCAACACGTAAACAACACAATATAACTACAATTAAATCAAACTTTTGTGAAATCAAACTGTCCACTTAGATAGTAACACTGACAGATAATCAATGTAACATGCTGCTGTGCAATTGCAATTGTCATGATCTTTGCGCTGGTGACTGGTTTAACTACTCATTCCATTCACCTGTCTAACTTGGTTTCTCATTATTGCTCCTCTGATTCATCTGCTCCTGCCTCAATTTAAGCTGCCTGTTACTAGTCATCAGTGCCAGATCTCTCTCTCGGGCCAGTGGGGAGAGTGCGTCCAGCATTACCTTAGTGTTTTCGATTTCCTATTCTGCCTCTCAACCACTGAGCCCTCCTGTTCCTGTCTGATCTGTCTTAACCTGCCTGCTTCCAGTCTTCAGGCCAGATTATCCTCCAACCTTTGTTAAGAGTTCTGTAGCATACCTATTTGTGTTCTCATTGACTGATCCTGACCCATTCTGCCTTTGGACCTTTGAGCTAATCTGACTTCTGCTGGATTCTGCCTATGGACTGAACCTGGATCTGCCTCCTGACTTCCACCTAGATTTCCCTTCTGTACCTCTTTAGATCTTCTTTTTCTGTACCCTGAGTATGCCCTCAACACCAGCTTTGACTTTTTCCTCTGGATTTTTTTGCCCTTTTTCGTTCGTTTGGATCTGGTCTCCTGTAGTGTCTGGGACACTCTGGGCTGCACCTGCTGCATTTTGTTGGCAGCCAACCTGCTGGATCCTAGCTTGTTCTCTGGGCACGGGCTGAACTAGGAAACCAGGTTAGTGACGCATGTTCATAATGTTCCTACGCTAGATTGATATAGTCACTAACCTGTGTTTCCTTTCTGCAGAGGTTTCTGCAATAGCCGCCCTAACCGCTGTTTCTCCAGATCTGTTTTACAATAAACGGTTTTTGAATAATCTGTCTGTCTGTCTTGATCACTGGGTTCCGTTTTTTGAGCCTTGACAGGAATAGGCCAGAAGTGGAAAATATTGGTAATTAACAAGACACATTCACTGAAGGACTGTTTCTGATGGTGGGGACCTCATTACCTATGCTGCTCTGGTTGATGTTTTGGTAGCATGAGACAGACTCTACAACCCACACAAGTGCCTCAGGTAGTGCAGCTTATCCAGGATAGCACATCAAATGCGAGCTGTGGCAGGAAGGTTTGCTGTGTTTGTCAGCGTAGTGTCCAGAGGCTAGAGGCACAATCAGGAGACTGACCAGTACACCTGGAGACATGGAGGAGGCAGTAGGAGGGCAACAACCCAGCAGCAAGATCACTACCTTGACCTTTGTGTAAGGAGGAACAGAAGGAATACTGGCAGAGTCATGCAAAATGACCTCCAGTAAGCCACAAATGTGCATATGTCTGCACAGTTAGAAACTGACTCCATGAGGATGGTATTTGGGCCCGATGTCATCAGATGGGGGTTGTGCTCACTGCCCAACATCATGCAGGGTGCTTTTGCCAGAGAACAACAGGATTTGCAAATTCACTCCGGCGCCCTGTGCTCTTCACAAACAAAAGCAGCTTCACATTGAACACATTGGACAGACGTGACACTGGAGACACTGTAGAGAGAAATCTGCTGCATGCAACATCCTTCAAAAAGATCGGTCTGTCAGTGGGTCGATAAAGGTGTGGGGTGGCATTTCTTTGGAGGGCCACACAGTGCTTTATGTGCTTGCCAGAGGCAGCATTACTGCCATTAAGGAACGGGATTAGATCCTCAGACCCCTTGTGAGACCATATGCTGGGGCGATTGGCCCTAGATTCCACCTTATGCAGAACAATGCTAGACCTCATGTGGAATGAGTGTGTCAGCAGTTCCTGCATGGTGAAGGCACCGAAGCTACGGACTGGCCCGCCTGTACCCCAGACCTGAATCCGATTGAGCACATCTGGGACATCATGGCTTGATTTATCCACCCCATTGCAACACAGAATGTCCAGGACTTTGTGGATGATTTAGTCCAGGTATGGGATGAGCTCATCAGGACAGTGCCAGGCATTGTAGCGAGGTCACATGGAGGCCACACATAATACTTACTGAGCCTCGTTTTGACCTGTTTTAAAGACATTACATCAGTATTGGATCAGCCTGTAGTGTGTTTTTCCTCTTTAATTTTGTGTGTGACTCCAAATCTAGGCCTTTGGTAAATACACTTGATTTCCACTGATGGTTTTTGTGTGATTTTACTGTCAGCATAGTCAACTGTGTACAACACAAATTATTCTATGGGAATATGTCTTTCACTCAGATCTGTGATGTACTTTTTGCAGTGTTCCTTTTAATTTTTAAGCAGTATACATTAAAGAAAAATAGAAAGCTATCATTTGAAATTAATCTGTCTAAGAAGCAAAAGATAAATTAAATATAGTGAAATGAGGACATGCAGACAAGAAGGTGGTAGTGGTTTTATTTAATGATATGTGTGCTTGTTTTTATGCAACACAGATTTGGGGATTTCCAAATAACTATTGATCAGTCAGGAACGACAGCTGGTAGGTTCAGTATAGAGCTGCTTGCAGTGGGCTGGGTTAGGGATGACAGGTATGTATTGTGGGTCCATTGGTTCCCTGATGGCTATAGTTGTTGCCTGTACTTAGATTGACTAGTCTGCCTCCAGATAACAGTGCAGTGACTGTAATACGAAATAAATTAAAACATTAATTTTTGTACATGCACTTGACTATTTTATAGAATGATACTATCTTGTTCGTTTTTATTTAATTTGTCAAAACTTTACGTCATGTTGCTATTTATCATATGTTAATGATTTTATGTATCAACTATTAACATCTTCGCTTGCAGTTGAAAAAAATACCCTTAAATATTTTTTGTGTAAATAATTGACTCATTCATTCCAGCCAAGGCTGTTGCTAATGGCCTTTTTTGAATTTGACATTGCACAACAATGAATAGATTTCGTTTAATTTCAATTCAGTCTCAGTTCACTTTATCTAATAGCACCAATTTAAAAACACCTGTCATCTCAAGGCACTTTGCAGATATTATTGAGTCGAACAGACAGACTGTTCTCCAGAGATTCTCCAAGCACAATTACTGTTAAACAACTGTGACAAACCTGTCAGAAATAAACCTCTGTACAATATTGCTAATTTAATTTCCATCAGGTTAAAATGCCACGCTTCTGAACAACAATGAGTTGTGCAGCAGACTTTTTAGTACTTGTGATATATTTATCCAGGTTTAATAAGGAATTATTATAATAAGGAAATGTAAACTATAAATGCTTTGATGATTCTCATATGTCCTCAGTATGATAACGGCTCCTTAACAGATGTATGAAACACTTACACACTGCGACTAAAACCTGACTAAATCGCGAAACAAAACAGTGTGCTTGGATGTAAGGAGTGCGGAGACACTCTATGTAATATGTTTTACCAATGGTAGGTATGCTATAACCAGACCGGAGTAAATAGTCATCCCAAATGGATTACTTTCTTGTGATTGGCTTATACAAGGGAGCTCTGTGATTGGGTGCAAACCATCCCCCTACAGCCTTTACTTCCAAGGGGACAAATCCTCCTCACTTTAACAGTATATAAAAAAAAAAATGTGTGTATCAAGACACGTCAGGAGAGTCTCAAAAATCCACACACAAATGCAGGGAAGTTAAATCTATAAATTTTTATGGACCAGCAATACTTTGGTGAATCATGTGCTGTGCATGTGTGAATCTTGTATGCATGTGTGAATCGTGCTGTGTTTGTGTGGATCTTGTACACTGTGTGTGAATTTTGTGCTTGCGTGCTGTGTGTGTGTGTGTGTGTGGAGCTTGTCCTGTGCATGTATGAATCACATATGTGTATTTGTTAAAATTGAGACCGCTTTAGCTCCATATTAAAGCAGCACGTAGGTCCGTCCTCTGAAGCACATTCCAAGTCAGATGCAAATCAAATAGCCACCCCTTGATCTATTGGATTGACTTAGACATAGATTTAGACAACTAAATTTCGTTTTGTACAGCAGTGATCAAATGTAAACAGTGAGGGAGGAAAAACACGGTGCAAAAAACCGCATTATTGGAGTCCCCTACAAACAGAGATGTTGATGACAGAAGCACAGATGTCCATTCCAGGGTGGAGTCACAGGCAAACATGAACAGACCAGATGAAGCTACTATGATAAGAAAAAGCAGAGAGAACATAAAGTTAGAGATAGAATGAAGCAGTTTGATGAAAAGTTGTCCCTATGTCCTCCAGCAGCCTAAACATATAGCAGCATAAATGTAGAAAATAGCTCAGGATTACCTAACTATCGTGGATGATTAGACCTCCAATGTTTAGACTGTTCTAGTATGTTCTTGTATATGTATGAGCAGGAGCCTTGATGCATTACTCTGTTTAAGCCCCTCTTATTAATTCGTGTGAAAGGTATTTGAAAACCAAATAATGCAAAAACCCCAAGTTCCCCTCAGACAGAGAGAGAGTGAGGGAATACAAGTAATCAAAAAAAAGTTAACATTTAAATTAGTTTATGATAGCCTTAAAGGAATAGTACACCCAAAACATGATTAGCCTTCATTTTCTACTCACCCCCATGCTGAACAACACTCTGGAGTACTTTTTTGATATCTCAAATGCATCTGGAGATCTGGGAGGCTTCTTGCTGTCTGCTGACATTCAAATAATGGAGGTCTATGGCGCCCGAGGCAGAAAGGTCCATAAAAGTCCACAAAAAACATGTCAATATTCCTCCATACTGCTCGTCCAATGTATTCCAAGTGTCCTGAGTGGGTAGCGTCCATAATTTACTCGAAACTCAGTCATTTAGAATGTTTTTAGAGCATAAACAGTAGCGTATAGGATTTCCTAAAAGCGCGTTCACGAGTCTACGGAAACCGCGGCAGACCAAACCAGACGAAAGTGCGCATTCAGCTCGGCAAAGAACTCATGCTCTTCCTCAACACTGAAGTCCTCAGACATTTTTCTTTCGTTGTTTCTTTCTTTGCACAGGTAAACAGCACATTTCTTCTTCTACGCTTGCATTATCGCCAGAGCAGACGCTGAATGCGCACTTTCATCTGGTTTGGTCTGCCGCGGTTTCCGTAGACTCGTGAACGCGCTTTTAGGAAATCCTATACACTACTGTTTATGCTCTAAAAACATTCTAAATGACTTTGTTTCGAGTAAATTATGGACGCTACCCACTCAGGACGCTTGGAATACATTGGACGAGCAGTATGGAGGAATATTGACACGTTTTTTGTGGACTTTTATGGACCTTTCTGCCTCGGGCGCCATAGACCTCCATTATTTGAATGTCAGCAGACAGCAAGAAGCCTCCCAGATCTCCAGATGCATTTGAGATATCAAAAAAGTACTCCAGAGTGTTGTTCAGCATGGGGGTGAGTAGAAAATGAAGGCTAATCATGTTTTGGGTGTACTATTCCTTTAATTAAACCTTTGTTATTTTAATGGATTGTTTGTTTGGTTCTTTTTTCTTCAATAAGTTAATCATTGAAGTATCCAGAATAGTTCTTAATTTTTTCAAAGGGTTAACATTCTGTTTTTAAGCATGGAGATATTAGCTTATTACTCTTATTTATTTTATTATTCCATTTATATAATATTAAATTAGTAATATGAGCTCCCTTGCAATTGAAATAACTTATTTTACGCAATAAGAGTGATATGATTTTAATAGATTCTGGTGCTAGCACCTTTATCGTGTGTGAACTTTAGTGGCACTTTTTCATCTCTGTGTAATTCAGAAATTGAAACTTTCGTTTTGTATTTTCTGTTTGACTTTTCCTCTTTACTTTTACCCTATATGAATACATGAAATAAATATGTGGAAAGAAAATAGAAAAAAGATTTAAAACAGCGTTCAATAAAAAGATACAAAGCATCTAAACCAGTCGATGATCTTTAACAGATGCCACATTTTAGTAGAGATTAAAGGAAAGATTGTTGCTTTGAAAAATGGATAAATGTACAAATATTGGTGATGACTTTCTTTTTTTTCTTTTTTTTTTACATGTGAGCCCAACTTTATATTAAAAAAACTGCAGAACATGAACGTATGCCAGCCTAAAATATTTTAAACATGTCCAAAATAAAAAAGTGTGTCTGTTCTTGATTATGCTGCTTGCAGGGCAGGATTTAAGTTTGACTGGTGAAGGGTTTTCAGTCCTTAAGAGGGTGGAAAGCATTTCCTATTGATGCCCTCATATTATAAACCAGGTTGCCCCAGCACATGAGCATGATGGGGCTGTTTCCATTATTCAGCTTTCCAACCAACCCCATGCCCTTCTTTGCCCTTACATCCCCACTTCACCCTCCTCGGACCTCCAACCCCACCCGGCTCAGTCTTTTCCCAAAGCCACTGGCATTCCTGGGGGCCACCAGTGAAGCAGCTTTAGAGCTAAGGCCCGCCCGCTCCTGGGTGGCCTCTTGTGCACAAGCTCCAAGGGGTGGAGACAATGTCTTATTAATTGACTGGGCATCTTGAGCAGGGTGCAGGAATTTGCACAAGTGGGAGACAGAAAAGTGGGATCAGAGATGAGCCGTAAAGGTTGGATGGAAGCTGCAGAATGAGTGAAAAGACAAGAGGTACATCAACCAAAATTTTAGATCTATTTCCTGTTGTTTTATTCCAGAAGGGAAAAGGTTGTGGAAGGCTGGGATTCTTGAAAATGTTTAATTTAGAGTTACTTGTGTAATGCTCACTCCAAAACAGAGAACATAATTGAAAAAAAAAAAATATATTGTGCTAAGATCATCAAAATGACTGTGGAAAAGATTTAATTTGTTTTGCATGTTGCAAAATTTATCACCTTTGTTTTTGACTTAAAATAGATTTGATGTATCTAGTTTAATTTGTCCTCATCTCCCTGCAGGTAGCCTCTCCTCCAGAATAGTTGCTGGGTTTTCTGAAAATTTGATGGAGTGGGAATGTGTGTTAAGGGGTGGGTTTGGTGAGTTAGGAGTGCCATCTCCCCATGTGGTCCCCCCCCCAAGGTGTCCTCACCCTAATCCAGTTACATGTGTCCCTCATTAGCGCTAATGGATAGGCCTTTGTCCTGATGTTATGTGCTGTTGTCACCCTGTCCCAGTCACCTTGAGTCAGTAAAGTCAACTCCGTCATGTTTGGACTGCTTCCCACAGCCAGGGGTCTCCATGACGACTGTGGACACACAAGCACCCTTACCCACCTCCCACCCGCTGACTAGAGTGCCATTTTTACCACCATGAATTTATGAACCAATTCCCTGAAGCTTTTGCAAGTGCAGTAAATCTCATTCATAGAATAGCTTTTTGGCATATTGCAGCAGTAGCAGAGTCTTTATTATCTTATATGGTTAAAGTAAAACATATATGGTTCAGGTTAGGTAAATTCAATCAAAATCATTTAAGAATAATCAATTATTTTCAGCTTGTTAATTTTATAGGTTAGTTTGGCTCAGTTCAATCTAAATAAAATAATATTTACATCCTTTAATGATTCCAAAGATATCATTTTATCTATCATATAAAATACGGAAAAAAAATATGCTTAACAAATTTCACAGCAGATAAATCAGATTATGCAAGCACTACATTAGAAGGAGAAAAAAGAACTATATAAAGTATGTATTGAGCGGTCTTATTTGCTTCATTTTCAGGCGCTCTGGCCTTCCTGCCACATCCATCACACATAGTCTGATTGAACTGACCTTCAGGCATGCCCTGCCGACCCCCAGGCTTCCTGTTCTTTGTCTCCCTCCCACAATGCCGCTGGTATCACACAGAGGGGCGGGAGGGGGGATCTGAGAACCGACCAGGGGAGTGCTCCCTTAGCACCACTGAATCGGTTGGGTGTTGCTTGGTAGGGGGCTGGAGCACCGAGGGTCTTTGGGAAGGGAGCTGAGAACCCCTTTTCAATTTTGCATGGTCTTTCCAAATTAGAGAAAAGACAGAGTGGTGTCCTCTGTCACCCTGCCACACAGGAACCTTTAAAAAGCAGCCTCAGTGGTTTCTCAAGAGAGGTGTCTCCTCAAGAGACAGAAAAGAGGAGAAGAATAAGTGGGTTAGGAATGTAATTGTGGCCCTGTGCAAGGACTGGCTGTAGGAGGATGGCCACTCTAGTATTTGTAAAGGATCCAGACAGTCGTCCATCCTCTCTCTGGCCCTTTGCTGTTTAATGGTTACTCCAGCATAACTCATTTATTTCAGATAAACAAAACATACCAGTTTTGCTGCTACAAAAATGTGCTTAAGATATAAAATTCTACAAGGAGAAAAGAACCCAAGTAGATAATGGCTAAGGAGCAAAACGGGTCAGAAATAGATAAAAAAAATCAAGATTAAATACAAACAAGGGCCCTTTCTTTATATGTAATTTACAGTTCCAGTCATGTTGGAGATCTGTAATTGTCAGCATGAATATCACATTTATTTAGTTTTTTTTAATTAGGTAAACTAACAATCTTTCCAAAATGATCACTTGGCCATAACATTTTGTAATTTGTATTGCGATGATCCTTAAATTCCAATATATGATCAGAATTATATTTGAGATCTACTCCTTCACCTCCCAATCCATCGCATGCATCCACAACTTGTCCGTCCTCGCATTAGCAGCATTACCCAGGCTTCTTTAACAGGTATTCAACAGAACTTCATATTGATGAGAGAACATTAATGTACGGAAGAGGATTAGGGCCACTGGAAAAAAAAAAAAAGTAAACTGATTTTTAAATTTTATTTCAGTTTAACATGGGAAAAAAGTCAGAATTCTGACTTTTTTCTCAGAATTCTGAGCTTAAAGTCAGAATTCTGACTTTTTTTCTCAGAATTCTGAGATTAAAGTCAGAATTCTGACTTTTTTCTCAGAATTCTGAGATTAAAGTCAGAATTCTGACTTTTTTCTCAGAATTCTGAGATTAAAGTCAGAATTCTGACTTTAATCTCAGAATTCTGAGAAAAAAAGTCAGAATTCTGACTTTAATGTCAGAATTCTGACTTTTTTTCCCATACTATACTGAAATAAAATAAAAAAAATCAGTTAACTTTTTTTTTTTTTTTCCAGTGGCCCTAATCCTCTTCCGTATTAATGTGTGATAACATCATCATAGAAAACAACTGCACAGTCAAACTAGTTTCCCTCCTGTAATTTTACCCTGATTACAACAGGCTACGGCAGGCTGTCAAGATATTTATTAGTTTGTCTGAATTGTTCTACCAATTTTGTAAAATAATACAGTATATCAAGCCAGAAGTATGCAAGTGATTTGTCAATAGATCCTGGTAACCTGCAGAGGAACTAATAAATAGTGGTGGTATCCACAAACTATTAACACTGCCATGTTTGACTGTAGGCATGATATTTATTTTCCAAAATGCCGTCTGAAATATTTCTTCATTTTTTGTTGCTAACTGTAACAACAGGAACTACTTTAAATCATATGATTATCCTTTTAGTTCAAGTATTTCTGTTTATTTTGTTTATTAATAATAATAAAAAAACAGACTACTTGTTTCATTCATATTAATGACAGTGGAGGGTAAGGGAAGTCTTACTTCCCATTAGTTTATAAATTTGTAATATTTATTTTCATCATTTAGAAATTCAATGTTAAATTACTGTATATCAAATGAATGGGCCACAATGTTGTCTTGAATCCTATAAAGTAATTTAATCTGATACAAAATTACTTAATTCTTTCTTCTCTTTCTTTATTAATAGCATATAATAATAACAGTCTGTAATCCAGATTAAAGCCAATGTTACAACAAACAGTTTACCAGCAGCGTAGAGCACAACTCCAATCTCCTGTTAGTTTTTACTTCTTTTTTTTTTTCACCAGTAATGCATTCGTATGTTTGGAGCACTTTTGAGGAAACATGAGGCTTGAGGGCTCACTGTTTACCATGACAACTTATCTTTGCAGTGATCTGGAAAAATCACCGTTCTCTACTGCTTCATTATAAAAGGAACATAATAAGATTTGTCCTCAGCAACTTGACACGTTTTGGACATTGATGCCCGTGTGAATGACAAGCTCAAGAAGCCTTGGTAATCAATTGAGCTTTTTAATGGCTGCATTCATTACAGGTAAAATGTAAACGTTATTCCCCTCTGTATCCAAGCCCCTTTACAGATGTCTTTTTGTGCTGCATTTTTTTAGTAAATCACAATAAAGATTTGTCAGTTAATTACTTGACCGAAGAAAAATGCAGAGTAAATAACCATAATGCAAGGTCCTAATGTGCATCACACTCAATAAAACTGTGAAAATAAGAATGTGAGCTGTGACCATTAGTCATAAAAACATCTTGAGGAAAAAAAACTGAATAGAATTTAAATCAATTAATATCTTCACCTAAAAATACTTCAAGTAAATATTGACCTTACTTCCACAAGTCTGAGAAAACAATAAAGGTTTTCTGAATTAAATTGAATTTAATACAATCCAACACCAATGCATGGGTTTTTTTGTCCAAAGTGGCTATTTCAGAAAGAAATGACCCCTATCTTAAAAAAGTTGAAGAAAAAACATCTGCTATGACAAGTTAGTTTAACCAGTTCCTGAATTTAAACATGTCTTTTTTTCGTGTGGATAAACACCAGATATCTTATTGGCCAAAAATATTAATATCTTCTTCTGTAACATAAAGAAGTTTAAAATAAAACCCAAAGTCATACCTAGTACTTCTTGCAAAGTAGCTGGTACAGTGACCATTTGAATCTGGAGAGAGTCACAGAGTCACATTAGGAAAAATGAGTTGATGTGAACGAAATAAATTATTTGACACTCGGGCCATGGCAGAAGACTTTGATGCTGTGAATTTGCTTAGATAAGTAACCTAGTCTTTTCGCCGGGGCCTGGATTGGGGGTGGAATAAGGAAAGACTGAGAACAGTTACTATTATATCTATATCTATATATATATAAAAACAAAAAAAGTCTTCCACACCCATCAAGGGTGGTCTTCCCCCTATATATATACATATATATATACTATATATACTACTTTCTTTGTTTTTTTTTTTATGTTATTTGGCGTTCACAGAATATGTATTCACCAAAGCAGTGTTTGATTCATAAAAATTTGTTACACACTGCGCCTTTAACCAAAGGTGTTTGAGGGGCAGTGTGGATCCTAAAAAGTTATGGGATTCTCTGAAAGCAGCAGCCAATAAGACAATGAAGAGGACACGTATTTTTACAGAGAGAAATGTAAAAAAAGCAACTAAGCTGAATTATTATTTTAGGGTTGAATACGCAAGATTTTTTCTCAGAGTGAGAGTGAATGCTTCGGATTAGTAATTATATTGACTAATTTTCCCAGCTACTAGTTAACCTTTTTAAAATCCGGTCACTCATGAGCCCAGTTGATGTCTCTGCTTTTTCTTTAAAAAAATATATATATATACTGGGGAGCTTACTCCAGTGTGGTGCCATATCTTTCGACACTCTCCTATCAGAATACTGTCCCTGCCCTTTGGAAAAGGTCAACTAATATCCTGGTTTCAAAAGGATGTTCGTCTGCTGATAATGACTACAAGCCGGTCGCTCGAACATGTTTTTAAAAATGGAAAATGTAACTGTTGAAACTGAATAAATCCTCCTGCAGATCCTTTCTTGTAGAGACAGATGGTACAGATCACACCATCAGTGGCCTCACTCCGTTAACTATTATTTACCTTGAAAACTCCTACGCCTACACTGGTCGGTTGTTTATTAATTGTAGATTTACTTTTAAGCTGTGATGGACACTCACTTTCTCTTACAGAAACTAAGGCAGATGAACTTTAACGCTTTTATTAGATATTTATTTGAAAACAGATCCTAGCCCAAAATCAGCACACAAGATGTGGTCAAACTTGACCACATGTTTAAATGAGGTGGATAATTGGGATTAACTGTCTCTGTCCAATATCCTTTCATCAATTCTTCTTCATCACATCAGTTATAACCATGTCCACATAATGCAGATATTAAATAAATACATTCTACTTTTTTTTTTTCTTTTTTAAGCCAGCTTGTTTTAGGACACACATAAAATTCATCACATGCTGAATAAGATGATCACCTTGTGGATCTAATGTATACTTTCAAGTTCTGAAATATATAAAATACATTAAAGGTATAGAGGACAATCTTTTATTTCTGGGTGGATCATCTAAATAAGTGGTCCTCCTAATTGTCAATCATTCTGGTGATATGTTCACGTAAGGCTGTCCTACGTGTTCGTCCTGTTAGCTATATTTTTCTATGCATGCGCACTTTCAGGCATATAGCTACGGTTTCAGAGAGTCACTGAAGCTCTCCTTTCTCCCCGCTGTTTTGAAAATGGCCGAGGGTCGTAAGAGAAAAAGTGTCTATGAGAAGAAAAGAAAGGCCTCAGAAGAGGCATATCCAGAATGCTATTCGCGGAGAGCTCTCGTAGCAAAGCATTTGCTGTCACTGAAGCCTGCTGCGGCCATAGGCTGCTGCTACCTGAAAGCGGCGACTAATAACAAAGATGGCGCAGGCACAGCGCAGTGCAGGAGCAGTTACGTGACCAACAGGGAGTAAAAAGCAGTGATCATCTGTCCGAACGGTCAGTTACCTGAGTTTGCAAAAAATCAACTATATAGTCCCCGCTCTATGTTTGACTGAGGAATTTAGGGGTTAGAGTGGATGTTTGGGCACAGTAAGCTTTTATAAGCTCTAAGAACAGCAACTTTTAAACAGAGTTTGCACGAGGAGAAATGGTCTCATGTATGACCTTGCACGTGCATTCTTTTTTTTTAAAAATCAGGAAAACAGCAGAAAATATCACTTCTTCATTTATTCATCTAAATTTTACTTTACCTTTAAAACAGTTTATTGTAATAATCTAATAGTGACTATGTATTTATGAACCAAGATGGGTGCGCCTTCAGGCAGCAGCTTGATACAGCTCTTGACAACAACACAAAGTCTAAGTATGAGTGATAAATAAATAACACAGGGTGGAAACTTAAAAGATATTTTTAGGTATTTTTAACAGTCTATGTGAGAATGAAAATTGTTTGCACTATTTCAAAAGATAAATTAATATTTTTCTGTATCATTTCTTAACACTGCATGCATAAATTTTAATATCTAAAAGTATATTTTGTGGAAAACACTATAATTTTAAATTTCTAGATATGGCAAAATATCTGAAATGTTAGCAGGAAAGACCAAAGATAATGAAAAAAAATGTAAAAGATGCTGCTCTTCTTCCCACAGTTTCTCACAAGCATCTGGCCAGGACTTCCATACATTCGGTCCAAAAACAGCCTCAAGGCCTGTGGCCCAACACTCCCAGGTTCCCCTTTTTTCCCTCCATTAATTAATTAATTTGCAATGCTAATGCACAGGAGACAGCTGTCATCTCACAGCAACCGTGATCTTTCTGAAGCAAAGAGGGAAAGAAAAAAAAAAGGAAAACACAAATAAAACTGCGGCCCAAATGGGTCGCCCTATTATTGCCTGGCCTTGCATGGGAACCGGTCCTTGAGAGAATGAATTACAATGAAAGTCTTTTTCACAAGAGGGAAGAAGGTAGAGGACCAACTATGAAGCAATGTCAACAGAAACAAATCAGTGCAGAAAACTCAAAACTTGATAAAGAAAATAAAAAAAAATCGGTCTGCTTTTTTCCAGCTACGTAGTCTGTTAGAAGCAGTTATTTTCAGCAACGCCTCGTTTTTGGTATACATGTACTTTACTCCTTATCGAGGATAGAGATGTCTATCTGATGAAGAAGACATATCTGATTATTAAGATTGAGAGAGGGGCTCTGTTTATTAAAGTTCAATACCGAAGCTACGTTGTTTTTCCTGAAAGGAACTAAAAGGCTCTTGTTGCCATAAGCCTTTCATCTACACTGGATTTCCTGCTCTTGATCTCGGTGAAACTTGCAGTTTGTGTTTGAGATGACTGATAGTTTATATTATGTTTTAGGCCATATATTATTTTCAGTATTGTGCTATGGGTTAAGAACAAATGTAGTAAGAAAATATATATTGTTCACATCAAATATTGTAATGTAAGATAAGTTCCATGTAATGGTTGCAAGTGATTCAAGACACTTTCAGACAAAAATCGTTGCTCTGCTGCATCAGTATTTACAGTTTAACTTTAGTATTTACTGATTATATTGATTAATTTAACAAATTCGGATGTTTTCAACCCTTTGTCTGTGTTGATTACGATGCTTTCTGCTCACAGCTTATGAATCAGAAACAAATAATGATTTGTTGTCTATTAGTGCTTTTATACTGAAATTTGTCTCAGCAACAAGGCACTATACATAGTATGCTTGTCTATGTGTAGAAGTTAGAATAAACAAATACAAACTGTTTATTAAGAGCAATGTAGCAGCAAAAAAACAGTTTAAGTAATAAATATGAAAATATGACGTTTAAAAAATCTTTAAAAATAATTGTGTGATTAATAAAAATATGTTAAAAACCAGGTTGTTATTTTTGAAAAGTTCAGTTTGATCTGACAGACAACTAAATAGTGTACATTAATTTACGACTGTGATCTTCATACTAAAACGCAGCTTCTTAGCCTGTTTATCAATATAATAATAAATGAATGTGAGGTTTACGATGGCCCCATCCGCAGTGCGGAGTTAAATGTTGAAAATAGGGTTTCATAAAGACGGCTCTGGACGAGAGCTTTCTTTACAGTCTTTATAGGTTTTGCAAGGTGAATGGATACATATTGCATGTCCATGAAATCAATTTGCCTGAATTGAGACTTAAGAGATCCGAAGCACCAAGCTAAAGCCATCATCGTTATGCTGACGGGTTGCATTCTAAACCCTCGATGGTCTCCTGTGCACAGACAGATCACTTGAGTTAAAGAAGGATGGAAAACAACAATACCTCAAGACTGGAAAAAGAAACCTACATGAATTTCATAAAAACAGCATTCTTAGAGCTGCAGAGGAAATGAGAATAGGTCTGCTCTGGCTCTTTTATTGACAGAAAACACGCCTTTAAATTTCCCCTAGTACAGTCGACGATGGGTGCTCAGAATCTTGGGGTTTCAGCCTATAAGGAATTAACTGGCTCTGGCTTAATTGAGTAGAAAAAAAACACACAAAAAAAAACAAGGTGTGCAAGAACCTTGTTAAAATGCTCTTACATAATGCATGTCAAAACGGTATAGTAAAAAAAAAATCACTTTGTGATTTCTAATCTACATGACGATGGAGGTCAGGCAAAACAACAGGAGCTGTTAGTCCCCCTCACTGCCTTCACTTTCTCTGCTAACACTGTTTGCCTAAACTACACTGGAGGAAATGAGGTGGAAAACTTGGATCGTGTGTGTGTGTGTTTGGGAAGTGGGGTGGATCCATAGCGGTATGGTGGGTGGGTTTCCAGCAAGGGAGGGAATCAATTGATTCCTGCTGAGAGAGTAGCAACAGTGTTTCATCTAAGATATCTCTCTCTCTCTATCTTCTCTGTTTTTCACCCCTTCCCACACACACACATCCCTACACACGCACACACGTCTGCTGGCTGCAGTAATCCCTGTCCTAGGCCGCCCCTGATCATTATAGACTCTGATCTGTAGTCCCTGAAAGAAGGAATTAGCGGGGAACACAATCCCAGTGACCTCTATGACATGAGGACAAAGCCTCAGCTGCTGGGGGTCCACATCCCTTAACCAGCCCATATGGCTCAGACAAAACTGTTACAATGATCCGCACAAAGGGAACACGGTGGGAGGGTTGGTTGGCTTGCTTCTGTGCGTACGTGTACCCACAGGATCTGACAATTTGTTCGTGTTTATACATTAACATGTTGATGATTGGGGATTATCGAATGTAGAGCGGAAGGAGTGAATTCTGACATCACTACTAACTGTACGTTTTATTAGGCAGAATGTGAAGAGGGGTGGTTTAAAAACTCTACGTGTGAGAATTCCCCCCTTGTTTTTTCTTCCATCTGATGAATTTGGGCAAAATGTGGGGGCGTGTTTCAATTTCTCGTCAACCTTTAGGACTGATCTCAGATAAAGGATTATAGGATGCATTTGGAATGCATGCTGCAGACTTTTATGACTGTTTCCAGCCTGACTTCACCAACAGATTTTTTTTTAACAATTCTCTCCAACAAATGAAGATGCAAACATCTTTAGGCCACTAGGCTTCTGGGATAACACATCCAGAGACCTCAATGTTTTCCTATTCTGATGTGCAAAGCAGCTCCTGCTCAGTCAAACTGGAAAGTGTTTATAAAAATTAAGCTTTTAATTAATTGGTTTATGCGTGAGCTGAGCTTTGGCGGAATGCTAAGATTGTCTAGCTGAAAGGTCCTTTCCCAGCCTTAAACCCTTTGTAGGCTCTGACACATTTTTCCTTTATGATTGTTCTGTATTTACCTCAGACCAGCTTCTTATTAACTGACCCACAGCCACATCGCTGTGTCCCTTTCGTGTCTTAAAACATATTTCAAATGCGAATTTCCTCTGTCTTTTGTTCAGAAATGGATTACTTATTGCTACCTTCACACAGGGACACATCTGTGGTGTGCACATCTAATAGTCAGAGGTGGGTATTAACAAGTTACCTTACATTAACCTGTGAAACTTTTTGACAAAAAACACTTTTAAGTAGTTAGCACTGTACTTTTAACTTTCACATGAATATTATCATAAAGAAGTGCTGCTACTTTTAAATAAAAAAGTAATGAAATATGGAGGTCAACATAATATACAATAAAGAATGGAAAGCATCATTGATGGTACTTTATGGTGCTCTAACTTCTATTCATTACATGCTGAAATGATTGGTTTCATAGATTTTATGTTGAACATAATTTGATTTCAAAAAGTGTGTCTTCTGACTGAATTTTTTTTTTACTAATTATTTTATTGGATTGTATAGATAATTTTATTTTAGTCTTTAAAAAATAGCACATAGATTTAGGGGTGAGTATTGGCATGGGTATTGCGATACAATGCATGTCAGGATACTTGGGTCACACGATATATTATCACTAAATTGCAATATCACTATATATTTCGATATTTTTTCCAGCTCTAAATTAAATGTACAGATAAAAAAAAGCAGGTGTTTTATATGGTCATCTATTTTTCTATCCATGTTGTTTGTGGTTGTAGTCAGTCAACATCTTCCACTATGACTGACTCAACTACAGATATGACGCTGTGCTCCACAGCTCTATCTGCCAGAGTGGTTGTGCAGAGGTAGAAAATTTTCCGTCATAGCTTTAGGTAAAAAAAAATTGTTTTTTTTTTTCAAAATCGATATTAGGAAATGAAAGATGGATAATAATTCAGGCACGAAAAATTCCAATATATTGCCAAAACATTTTTTTTCCCACACCCCTATATTTTGGTCTGTCCTATTGCATCATTTCCTGTTACTCTGTGCTTGAGGATACTTTTTACAAAATACTTTTTTATTTTTACTTGCAGAGACGATGCTAGAGGCATTTGTGTTTCCCATTGAAACATTTTTTACAACCTTCAGAAAAAGCTGCTCCTCTTTAAAGGTGGGCAGCTGTGATGCTCTGATGTGAAACGTTCTAACTAACCTGATTTTTCTGCTGTTAATACATTAGCAATAAACTGACAACAAAATTACAATAATAATTAAAATATTTGGTTAAAAAATGCTTAAGTTAAATTGGACATCATTAGGATTCCAGCTCTTTTTAGGACAGGAAATAAAATAAGAGATAAAGAACCACTGCTATAATATAAGCAAAATATATGCATACCATGCGTATATTATTATGTAATTAATTAATACAATTATGTAATTATTATGTACATTATTATGTAGAACTACAACCAATTTAGACAACATACATATATAAATATGTGTGTATATTTATTAGTGAGGGTTTTATGAATATCTAATGTGACTTCATTGGTGTTATTTGGTCAATATAAATGTGTTGATCATTCATTTTTCCTGTTGGTATCGGGTTGTTAGTGTTGACCCTTAACCCACCCCTGGGTGCACATTGGTCCGTGCCTTTCTACCCCTATGAAAAATGTCTGGCTCTATCATTATTCCTTGCATGGCTGATTTTTAAATTGACTTTAGTAAACATATTTTTAAGTCGTGCTGCTCATACTTGTGTGCAATTCTTTCGGGTACTCTACATACTGCTGCCGTTTCCTGCCGTGTCAGCAGATTCTTTTTACCCCTTTATGGTATTGGTACCTCTAAGGTCTTCTTAGAACAGCTGGATTTATATCAGAAATGATTAAATGGATATAAGTGCAAGAAGATGCCTGAAAAATCCTTCTCCTTTAGAGCCTGTTTCCTATATATGAGCCTTTCGTCTCCCCTTTGCCTGTGAGCTGATGGCCTTCCTAAGAGCCTCCCTGATGAGTTCTTGCTCTGCTGCTCTTTGTGTTTTATGGCGATTGGAAGAGACCTCCTACTTTTAGAATACACACAAGAGCTCTCCCACTCTGCACTCCGTCTAGCCCCCCCTGAACTCTGTCCTTCCCACACTATCGCACATTTACCTGCATATTCTGAGGATCAGATTTGAAATCTTCTCAGCCCTTATGTCAGTGAGGCTTCTGTAATTGTTTTTCATTTCATTATAACACTTTATAAATGCTTAAGTTTATAGGTTTATAAATAAAGATTAGGTTACGAAATCTAAAAATATTCCAGGAAAGGTAGAAAAGTAGAACCAAATAGATTTGAATAAATATTGAACTTAATTTTGCTATTGAAACAAAAATAAACTAAACTAACAAAAACAAGCAATAAAGATTTGCTGGTGAAGATTCTCAGTTATCCAGGTCATAGTCATACCAAAAAAAATTAAAAACAATCCACTGGACTTAGTTTCAAAGTTTGAAGACGTTTCACTTCCCATCCAGGAAGCTTTTTCAATTCAAATGTCAGGAATAGCATTGTAGCGTTAATTTTTTTGGAAAGCAATAAAGATTTCTCATTGATTGTCCTTTTTGGCGCAATACTTATTCAATGTGTTTTTTATGTTTTTAGTACTGCAAAAATTTAGTTTAGAAGTACTTAAACTACAGTGGACAGGTTTTTTATTCCTATTTATACTTTCTAACCTGCAGTAAGTAGCTCTCTGCATCCTTAGCATCTCTCTGCATAATTAGTATGGCTGCAGCTAATGGCAAGTTCCACAGGGGCAAGGCCAGAGCAAACTTCAACCATATTGAAACAACTCTAATCTCAAAACCATTTACAATATTTTATTATATTTTAAATAAAAGTATTTTTTTCTAATCTAGAAATCTTTTTGCACATTTGCATGAGGAAAGTTTTACACAGGAAATGGATTTATGGAGGCAGTGTGGCAACATTGATCTTCCTGTCTGAAACATGCACTGAAGATGGAATATGTAAAATATTGTCTACTCAGAGCAACCATCTGATATAAAAGTATAATTGTGAGGCCTACGGGCATCATGACGCATGCTGACATGCCACACAGAGTACATGTAAAGAAATTACGCATTTTTATTTAACCCAGTGTAGTGGGCTGGGCCTATACATCATTCACCCAAAGGAGTGTGGACAGGAACATCAGTGGGTCCTTGTGCTAACTGCATTGGGGTAAGGAACCATCCTGCTTCCTTGCCTTAACTCCTTCCTGAGTGCCAGCTCTATTTGAACAGCACTTATTATGGCGACCGCTAACACACTTCCACCATGGCTAAACTGTCCTAACTGATTTGAGGTATCAGGATTAATCCTCATTCTTTTCAGTTTCTTTATCTATTTTGATTCCCTGGTGAACTTCTACAAATTGAGAGTAATAGATAACAAATAACAAGAACATAAGGCATTTTAAAAAATATTCTAGAAATAATAATAGTGGTTAATTTCCCCTTCCCATTTACCCCTTCTAACCTTTGGGAGATAAAAAATATACAGTATGAGGTTTCCATAGAAGCATTGTATATAGGCAGAGTTTTTAATTAATTTAATTTATCTCCTTAAATAATAATTTCAGCCATTAAAATCTAACACATATTTCTTTTAAGACATGATCAATGCAAAAAGTGGATTTTTTATTCTATATCACTATTTGAATTTGTAAGGAGACTAGCAAGAAAGAAAATAGTGTTTTTGCACATAGATTAATAAACCGTGCTTTCAGTTTGGTAATCTGTCAGGCAGATTAGTGATATTTGTGGAAAGCTCCATTATTTGGAAAGATTGGGGGGTATTTTTCAGGTTTGGAAGGGTTAAAAAACTGGCATAGATATTTGGCATTGATTTCCACCTGTTTTTTCTTTTTTTTTTATCTATTTATTTTTGGTTATTGTGAAAACTAATTCAAAACTGTTTTATGGAAATTAGCAAATTTATATGAATAAATGAATACACTTAGGCAAAGAATAAAACATTACATTTTAGGATGAGTTTTAAAATTGCGCAAGAGGTTTACACAGAAAATGCCTGATAGTGAGTGGCACAAATAACAATGAAAGGCTGATTACTCAGTTTCACTTTTAAGCCTTATGGAAACTTGAAGACAGAAAAAAAAAGAAAATTTAAAATTTGCCACAAATTTCATAACCTACAGTAGGTCAGATATTTTTAGGACTTTCATTTTCTTAGTCAAATCTTTCAAGAATTGAAATAAAACACCTATAGGTGTACTAAAACGCAAAATATATATCTTAAGGAATTTGACTCCCACTTCTTTGAATAGTAACACATTTTTTCCCATTTGGTTTGCATTTTTCAACATTTCAGAGAAACACATTCAACAATTATTCCAATTCACAAAACGGGAAGAGTACTCAGTGCTGATAAATAGTTATAGCATTTCTCTAATGGTCCTCACTGCACTGAAGTGGGGCACTTTTTACTCTTAGACCACCCTTCATCAGATATTCAGAATGCCAGAAATGATTACACAAAGCTGCTTTTATGAGTGAGAACATTAACAATGATGTATGATGGGATTCCACATGCCTTTTTTTAATGTTTCCTTTTCCTGGGGCACAAACGTTTGCTATGAGCCACGTGTTACAGCAGAAGTACATTTTCTCTGGGGGCCATATTCTCTCTTTCTCTTCCCAGTCCACTCTCTTCTCCACTCTTCACCCTCTCCAATTAGGGGGGCTCCAGCTGTGTACCAGTCAGGATCAGAGGCTGCCTCTATTAGCCAAATCCATTTGTGTAGCGATTGAATCACTCCCCAATCTTCTCTTTTCGTCCCCCAGCCCCCAAATACACGTCTGTATACACCCTCCTTTTGCTATAGTGCAACAACAACATGCACACAAACATTGAAGCCTCTCTGTGACTTTCAGAAAACCCAAATTGGGTTGGATTAGAACCAGAAACCTCTGTTCCCCGAAAAATATAGGGATATTGGAGGCAGAATAAAATAGTGCTAAAAACATAATTAGAAAAAATAAAATGAGATGACATTTTCTATCAGTTATTTTTTTTTTCATTAAACACCCTTACAAATTTCATGACACAATAGTTTTTATGCATTCATAAAAATAAAAAAAATCATGATAAAAATTGGAGTAATCTTAAATCTAATGTGTTGACCTGCTAATGTGTGGGATTGCTCTTTGGCATAGATTCTGAAATAAAAAATTTCCCCAGAGACTAACATAAAACAAATTTAAATGCACTGTTTTTCTGTGCTCCCTTGCACTCAACCAATAGAACCAGAGAAACATAGAAAAAGGCTTACGGCACAAAGAAACTATTAACTAAAGTGGCTCCAGAATTCTTTCAAGTCCCTGCTATAGATCACCAGTTACTCCAGAAGGTGGCACAATTGTGTAAGAACTGGATGAGAGCCAGCCTTTGACCATGGTGCCTGCAGTGCTTTATAGACAGTCTGTAGCCAAGGTCTGACTCCTCAAATAGTTGTATAAAACAGAACCTGTCTGCATGTTCACTGAATGCTAAGAGACTTCTTGACCCCAAGAGGGTGTTAAGAAGGTGACTAAAATATGGATATTGTGGATAGGGTGGATAGTTTTATTCTATTCTATTCTGTTCTATTCTATTCTATTCTCTAGCCTTGAGCATTTGCAGATTCATCTAGTCTGGTTCAAACGTAAGAAGGATATGTCTTTTGTATATCCAGACCCTTTTTAAGTGCACTTTCATGGCTTCCATTAGCTATCATCACATTCAGATTCTCACTCAGACACACAAACTTGGTGTTTTCTTTTTTCCCCCATAACCTTCTATGCTCTTAGGTTACTAAACAGCACCTATTTCTCCAACTTAAAAAAAAAAAATGTCACTGTGATTTATACAAACTCTGTTTTTATCAACATTTAAACCGTCGTCATGTTTGCATTGGGTTGTCATTTACATAGAATTTGAGTGTTTACATAGGAAATTGAGTAAGGGGGTGTTGCTCCACCAGTGACCTCCCCTGTGAAACACACAGGGGAACAATATGTATTACATTATCATTTAATTCACAAGACAAAGATTTGAATTATATGCAGAAATATATAATGAAATCACTCCAATCGTGGAGATAAGATAAAATACTGAAGAAACATATGGAGTGAAATAGTTTAAAATCAAAATAAGTCTGTTAAAAAATGTTACTTAAACTGCTGTGCCTTTAATTTTTTTTTTTACCAGTCTGTTATCAAGACTGGAAAGGTTTTTCCAGTCATGATACCTGCTTCTCCTAGGAAGATCGTTGGTTGTGCACTGCCTCTAACCTTAATGTGTCATTAAATACTCATCTTCTCTGATAAAAACAAAAAACAAAACATGGATGCTTTTCAGATTTAAGCAGAGATGGCAAAAGTACTCACTTTCCGTACTTGAGTAAAAGTACAGATACTTGTGTTAAAAAATACTCTGGTAAAAGTGGAAGTACTGATTAAACTTCTTTACTCAAGTAAAAGTAACAAAGTACAGGCTTGTAAATTTACTTAAAGTATAAAAGTAAAAGTAGAAACCACTTTTTTCATGCCGTTGCCTACATTTTAAATGGATGTCTGCCGATAGGACTAGATCTCCGTTGTGTTCATTTTCAATCATCTCGTCGTCCATGCTACTATGCTAACGCCACCGCCACCAAGCTGCAATGATTTGCCGCCAATGAATACCGCCGAATCTGTCGATTCATCTTGTAGTGGTGCGTCAAATGCAACGTAGATTCCCATCCAATTAGATTGAATTTGGTATTGATGACGTGAAAAATAATAACGGTAACTCCATTGAAATGATTCAAAACTAAAGTAACGAGCCAATTTTTTAAAATGTAAGGAGTAGAAAGTACAGATATTTGTTTAAAAATGTAAGGAGTAGAAGTAAAAAGTCGCCATAAAAATAAGTAGTAAAGTAAAGTAAAAATATCAGAAAAATCTACTTGAGTACAGTAACGAAGTATTTAAGTTGTTAAGATTTGAAAGATACCTCTTTGGTCTTAGCTCCTGTTTGACTGGCTACTTGCGTAAGCAGCGAAAATGAACTTTAACTGCTTATAGTCTGCAGAAAGAGTTCACTTCATGTTTTTTTGTATTTTCCTGTTTCACTGTAGATGCAATATTAAATGTTTTCTTAAAAATTGTTGAGACATTGCTTTTATATAAAATCATTAATGCTAGAAAAAAAAGAATGTCCTGTAATAGCTAAGAAGTAGGGGTTGATACAGAGTTCATCCTCAGACTCCATTTTAATGTAAATGCAGAGTTTAACTACCCGATAACAGCAAAGGGTATCATTCAAATGACGGCTTCCAACTTCTACTTTCAGGAAACAGTTTCTAGTCTGTGGAGAAAAGGCTCTGACTTTTCTCCCTAACTGGTGTTGGTCTGTTATTCAATTTCTCTGGCAGCCCATACAGTCACTACATAAAGTAACAGTCTTTTAAAGACCTTTAACACAGTTGCGAGGGGAACTTTATCAATTTGATTTATTCCTTACACCAACAGTACAGTAGAAAGCATTTGTAATTTTCTGTGTGCTGGATCTCACTAAAACACTGTTTATGATCTTTACGATGAGGACTGGCTTAATTACTTATTCCATTCACCTGTCTAACTCTGCCCGGTTTCTCATCACTTCTCATCTGATCCACCTGCTCCTGCCTCTATTTAAGGCGCTTGCATCCAGTCAGAAGGGCCAGATTACACTTGTTCTTTCTAGTGGTGAGAGTGTTTTTAGAGTTCCTTGGTGTTTCTGATTTCCTAATCCTGACCTTTTCAGCCTCTCAACCACTGAGCCTGCCTGTTCCTGCCTGATCTCAGTGGTGAGAGTGTTTAAGCATTACCTTTGTGTTTCTGATTAACTGATCCTGTTCTGCCTCCACTGAGCCTGCCCTTTTCCTGTTCTGATCTGTTTGCCTGACCTGACTTCGGACTCCTGCATTTTCTCCAGGGCTACAGCATCTGGGACACTCTGGGTGGCGCCCGCTGCATCTTGTTGGAAGCCCACAAGCTGGATCCTACCTCATTGTCTAACTATGAACTGAACTTGTAAACCAGAGTTTCCTGCCTCAGACGCCCCAGCCACTGCAGTTGCTGAAGCACAGACCTGTTTTTTAATAAATGCTTTTTGAATAATCCCACTGTCTGTCTTGGCTGAATACTGGGTCACCTGATCTGTGCCCTGACACACACATCTTAAAGTGTATAAAACAATACCTCATACAATAAAAACATTTTTTTCATTTTAACATTGAAATAGCATATTAATAACGCTGGTATATGTGCTTGCATTATCTAATTATTACTCTATTCAAAACACAGACAGGTGTCTGACTCCTAAACAGGGTTTTGAAAGACTCATGGTCGTTATAAAGTTTTTGTTTTCCACAATTGTTCTGATGCTTGCAGCGTAAAAATAATAAAGCAGCTTAATCAACTATTTGATTTCTTACAGTTCTGGGTTGCTGCTTGGATTCACCTATTTAGGGTTTATGTTTCATATTCATATTGTATTATAATAAATAGTGAAAGTGAAAATATTAACATTAGGATTAGGCATACATGAGTAAATAATTTGTATAATTAGAAGAAACAGAGATGAAAAGTTGTTTTCTGACATTAAACTTAGTAACCCTATACACTGATTTTGGGAGATTCTGGAAATGTTGATATAAATCTTAAAATTAAAATATAAATCTAAAAATCTTTAAATTAATAGTTTACTCAAAAAGAAGTGTATTGAATGTCTTTGGTAACAAATCTTACCTAAACATTTTGATTCAAATGTCACATAACATCTTGCTTCAGTCAGCCGTTAGCCTTGTTTGTAGTGTGTGGTGTTTAAAAGAGAATGGCTTAGCTGCTGTGCATGGGTTGTGTTATAAATTAATTTATTTAATCAAAATTGAGAACTTTTATAAAGTTAGTTAGGAAAGTTTTTGTTCCGCAGCATTTCAACCTCTATACATCTTTAACCAATTTAGCAACAATTATGAATGAGTTGCTCAAATGAACAAATTATTTGGGTGAATGAACTGAATCAAATCAATTTTATTAACTGATGTTTCATTTCTCCATTAAGTTAAATCTGGTTGTCAAAGTTCTGTCTGTGTCCAGAGGAAGGTGTGGAAACCAGTCGGATGATTTCTCCACATCATGCGGCGAGAGCCACCAAGAGTTCCAGGAGTAGAAGCCAAAGGTGCTGCAGAGCAGACCGACCTTCAGAAGCCAGCAGACGTAGAGGAACAGAAGAATCTAAAGGGAGAATCCAGAGCAGGTGACAACAGAATCAGAAGTCCAGGCCAGTAGATCAAAGAAAGAGGTACCGAATGTCACAGAAATGGGGACAGATGGACCCAGCATTGAAGGTGAGACAGTAGGAAAGTTCAAAACTTTTATTAATATAAAAACTTAAACAAACTAAAAATAAAGTGGAGCTGCGACTTTCGGATGCTGCAGGAGGGGGGACGGGCCACCGCCCAATCTCAGACACTCTGTGGAAGAAACACAGGTAAGTGACCACGATTATCTGACAAAAGATGATGATCTCAGTGAGTCACGTACCTGGTTCAACAGTCCAGTCCATATTGCTGGACTTAACCCCTAGAACCCTACGGACCCGACGGTGGGTCCAGCTGCTACGTGACTTCGTAATTTTAACAAACC
>NW_015151029.1:184586-188377 GCF_000732505.1 Cyprinodon variegatus | reverse complement strand
ACTCTGTTGCTGCTCGGCGTCTGCTGCTCGCTCTCTAGGAACTCTGGGGGCGTGGCCGCCGCTACCGCGGTCAAACCTCCGCGAACGGACTGAACTTTGAATCAGGTCAGTGACTTTGCTCCAAGTCGTATTCAGCTCCACATCCAGACACTGACCTGTATTCTTCTATCCCTGCAGAGATCCGCCCCGCAGCAGACTAGCAGCCCCGCGCACCTGTTTATTAAATAAACGCTTTGAACTTTCCCACTGCCTGTATCACCTTGAATTCTGGGTCCTACTTCCTGAGATCATTACACCTTTAAACTGGTCTCCACCTTGGAGCCAGGCTTACTGGAATAAAAACTGAACCTACCCGCCTATAGAGCCAAAAACCCAGAGGACTCAGCAGGGTAGGAACAGTGGACGAGCAGGAGACGAGACAGACACAAAACCCTCTTTCCTCTGGCTGCCAGGATCCAGGACATGAACCTTAGAATAAACAGAACTTAACAGACTGAACAGAACACAACATCTAATGATCTGGCCATAATAGCTGGAACTGAGCCCAATGTAAGGGCAACTGGCAGGTGGATGAGATGAGTGATGATTAGGAGCTGGAAAGAGTAAAGCAGGTGAGAGGGAATCCAAGCTGGGGGACAGGGGACAAATCCAAGGTCATTAACAGATAGAATCCAAACAGTAGTTAGATTAGTTAGATAAAACAGGAACAGGCAGAAACCGACCGGAAGAGGAGCAAGCCAGGAGTCCAGAGGCAGAAACAGGTCAGAATCAGGTAACAAGAACACAATAGGGTACGCTAGAGAACTCTAACACTCGGCTTGAATTGTCTGGCACTGATGGCTGGGAACAGGCAGCAGAAATAGGAGCTGGAACAGGTGGATCAGATGAGAGCAAATGAAAACTTGGTGGAGCTAAGCAGGTGGAAGACGTGACAAGAAAAGAAAATGCTGTTACAGCTTTTTAACTAGCACACTGTAAAAGAAGCAACATTTATTAGCAATTTTATTATTAAACCAAAACTGTAGTCATAGGAACTGATTCTTTTAAAAGAATCATTTTAACAAACCTATTCTAGTGATTCAGTTCATCTAATAGAAATGTTGGTCATGATATTAAAATAGATTCGAAAAGTTTTTTAATGACTGAGTGATTTTTTTATATCATAGTTACAAGTTATATGTTCATTTTTGTGGTATAAGTCAGATGAAGTTGTTCCTATATCAGAAAGCTGGATAAGTTTTACCCCTGAATAAGTTCCGGATTAAATATCTGAACATCATGGATTTTTTGGTCAGAAATGCAGATGGTTGATTTCCTGAGTGACGTTACCACTGCAAGCACTCTGTCAACCAGCTCTAGGTGGTAGCAAGATTTGTGAAATTCATCCTCCAGCGTCACAAATCTGAGATGAGACCAGACAGATGGCAAGAGTTGAACGTGACTTGTCCTTCACTGGAGGAGCCTGTAGATGTTGTAGGGCAAACACTTTGGTTCCACGCAAATTGATGTGTTTTAAATTCCAGATTCATATATTTGTAAGCATCATCGTTTTAAACTTAGAGCCAATAATTTATCTCAATAAAATTTTAGTCACAGATCAGCCGTATGACAAAAAGAGGACCTATTCTTAGTGCTGCACTTCATGGTGAGGGATGTAGGATTAAACTATTATATACTAATAAACATGACACCATTTGCAATGTATGGATCAATTATAAACCATAAATGTCAGCTGAGTGTCTGAGGAGTGATGCTACCCAGTGCAAAGTTTGAATCAAGACAGAGAAATTCAGAAAAAAAACACCTTCTTTTCTTTAGTCACTGAATTGATTAGGTTTCGTTCAGTTATATTTGACAACAGATCTTTACCTGAAAACTCCATAGACATTTGTAGAGTAATTTCATTTGTATACACACAATTTTACGGTGTACCCTTCTTACAAACCCACAAGATGAATAAATGGAAAAATCCACAAAACTGCAAGTATTAGTGAAGGATATGATTTTATTGGTAGACTAATACATTCATATATTTTTGAATTCCTGGGCGTAAATTAAAACATAGATGGCAATCTCATCTAATGTTCCTTTACTAAATAAAGGATATTATCTTTTTTTTTTTCACATTTCTCTTTTTGATTTTTTTTTTTATCTTTTTGATTGAGAACATTTAATCAAAAAGGAGAATATGTTATCCTCTTCAAGAGAGCGTTATCTTATAAATACACCTATTACAGCTTTTTTATGAGGAGCTTTTGTGATAGAGAAATATCAGGTTTAAAAGTATGTCTGCTCTTATTCAAATTAAAATGCACCACGGTATAACTTGCATATTATTACTTATATTTGTCAAAAAAAGCAACAAATCCTCTGTAATTCAGTTGGTAAATTTTAGATAATATGGCGTCAGGATTCTGCCAAAAGGCACTTCGAATATGTCACCCACCAGACAAAAAAACCTGCCTCTGATTGGCTACTTTCCAGAAAATCCCGTGTCTTAAGGCTGTGCTCTTCTTCCTACTATCAAAGCAACTTCAGGCTAACTGCTTCTCTTCAAGAGTTGGAAGGTAGTAAGCAAAGTCATCTTTAGATATAACATGGTCTGGATGAATATTGGATTCTGACTTCTTGTAGGGTGTCCATTAAAAAGGTTTATATGACATCTACAAAAATAAAGTTCAGGGCTGTGTCCGTACGTCCGCCCTAACATGTAGGCTGTTATATAGGGCCCTATATAATGGTTACGCCTTTTTTGATGAGTTTCCAAACATATAGTAGATGAAAAAGTAGTGGACTCAAACTTTTCCACAATGCACCATGAAAAGTATTGATCTTTGATGGTCACTAGACGGGCAGATATAACTTAGACTGCTTTGCAAAAGCTCTATTTGCAAAGCATCATGGGATTTGTTGTACTGGCGATAAATAACAAAGATGGCTCAGGCACCGGGGGGTAGGTGGACTTACATGAACAATAAGGCGTGAAAGTAGTGATCATCTGTCCAAACGGTCAGTTAACTGAGTTCCCTATAAAGTTGACTATATAGTCCCCCGCTCTATATAGTGATTTAGGGGTTGGGACGGACGTTCGGACACAGCCCAGGTCAAATAGCCCTACTAGTGCAAACGTTAGCCAGAAACAGGAAGACATTTTACTCTGGTTACCATGGCAACATGTCAAAAGTAGCCAATTGCAGGTTATGTGCTTTGTCCAGTGGGTAAAGTCTTCAAAGTGACAAAAGTTTACAGGAGCAAGCAAAACAGTCCACATGCGAGGAGGAGGGAGGCTGGGTAAGGCTGGGTTACCTTATGTGTGGATATTAAACCACACCAGTGCAGAGAAGAAACAAGCACTAGTTTGTGATATATAGGTGCCCCGTTGTACTCTATTTGCATATGTGACATATGCATGAGGAGTAGTTTATGAGTGTCTGTATGAAGTAAAGCTGCTTGTAGGGCTATTTATTGTGTGTGTGTGGATTTTTGGCAGATTCTTGATGCCATAGACATAACAGCTGATAACTAAACCTTGCCTAATTCAACTGGACTTATACATTTGATCTTAATTTACCTCTAACATCCTTTTTGTGCCTTCTGGGTTACTACCAGATGCATATTTTATGCACATATTCTTTTACATGTAATAAGTGTAGAAGTTAAAGAAACAACTTAAATCCAATTTCTACATTAACTTGGGCTACGTTAAATCTCCTTGTTTTGCAGCAGTAAAAGTATCACTTTTTGTATGAAATATGTTTTGATAATTTCCATTTGCTGTCATTGATATTTCA
>NW_015151029.1:160263-183836 GCF_000732505.1 Cyprinodon variegatus | reverse complement strand
AAAGTTTTAAGCCTAGCCTTAAAAGTAGACAGGGTGTCTGCCTCACGGACTAAAACTGGTAGTTGGTTCCACAGGAGAGGAGCCTGATGACTAAAAGATCTGCCTCCCATATTTAATTCCCACCTGCATCCATGGGGGGGTCATGTTTTCTCTGATTTAATTGATAATGGCTTATTATAATGTTTGTGCTTACTGTGAAATCTGAGCTGATTTAACTTGGAGTTTAACTATCGTGATGATATTACATCCTTTAATAATGAAAATCTTAATTATGACAAAGTAGAACAAGCTGATTCAGGATAACTAATCTTTACAAACACTGTTCTGAAACAGCCAAGTTGTGTGTCTGTCAGGTTGAGTGTAGGTTTTGGAGGACCCAAAATGAGAGACGGAAGCTGAAGTGGTTTCTTGCAGTTTTAATAATTCAAAAAAGGTGGCAACTGAGGCAAAAATCTAAAAATAACAAAATACAGAAAACTCATCAGGGAAATCCCACATGAGGATCAAGTGACAAGGAACCAACATTGAGAAGGTGCACAGGCAGAGTATATATGGGAGACAGAACAAAGGCTGGGCTAATGAGCTGACGAGGAAAAGGTGTGGATGGAAGCATCTAGAAAGGAGGTGGGGAAGGAAACTGACACAAGGGTGCAAGAGATGGTAAACAAGAAATACTTAAGAACTCAAAAAATATAACCAAAAACAACTAGAATAACACAAAATGAAAATGAAACCAGTTAAAACTCAAAAAGAAAACTTAAACAGATTCAAAGCCATGACAGTGTCAGGATTAAGAACATGACACAATGACTGCAGTCGTTGGGCATTGATTGAACCGAGCTTGTAGTTGTTCAAGTGTAATTTAGAAAGTGCTGTGTAGTTTTTATTTTAGAATGGCAGATGTTTAATTCTTTTTGTTTGTCCTAAAAGTTCATGACAATACCAAAACATTTTTAGCCTATACTTGCTGATTTATAATATTTTGTAAATTGATGATGACTTTGATTTGATTTGGTAAGCCACATTTAAAAGTTAACAAAACATGTGTAAAAATACTTAATATTCTAGTTATCTCTCCTGCCAGAAATAGTCTTCTAGTCAGCAATGAAGTTTTTAGCAATGAATAAACAACTTTGTTATAAATTAATATTTCATTTTAAATTATATCCCATCTTTATATAAAACTAGACATTTCTAAAGCTACTATGGTATAAATTAAAGCAACCACTTCATGCTTCCTTCTCTTTTGTCTTTTTTATCTTTTGGTTATTTTATTTTTTTCATGTACTTCTTTACCAGAATCTGAGAGATCTCCAAGGTCACATGTTGCTCAGGTATTCATTCCCTTCTATAAAACTCCAACAGAGAACAACTTTTGGACACAATCGCCAAACTTTGAATCAACTTGGTTTTGTCTTCTCTGCAGCTCATCACTCTCAAGATGATAGTGCTGATTGGGATTTGTATTTTCAAAGCCGGAGCGGGAAAGCGAGTGGGTGTTGGTGGGCGTGTAGGTGTTTGGCGCAGAAAAAGACAATACAATTAAATGATTAATGCACAGCGGGCACACTGACAATTAAAACTATTATAGAAATTAAAATGGCATTATGTCACAGTGGAAAGCTGATGATACCCGTGCTGTCTTTTTAAAAGCAATTTTCATAATTTCAATAATTGAAATTACTGCATATTCATTCATTTACTGGGTGAGGAGGGCTAAGAGCGGCTACTAATGAAATGCAATCATTAGCATCCAAACAAAGTAATTGGGTAGTCTTTTATCCTTGGAGATAGGTGATAAGGCACAATCACCCCTCACCCCCCTCCATCAAAACGCAAAAGCAAGTAATTAAACTGCAGACAAAGATGAGACCAGCGCTGCGGCTGTGCTGTACACCAGTGAAAACAGCCCTGATTGCCTTGATTAGGGACCTTACTGTACCCTCTGATTTTGTTTATGGATACTTGCACCAGCTTTGAGGAAAAGAAGGAGTAGATGGGTGTGGGCTAAGGATTTGTTTTGGATTTGGTTAATAAACCTGTTGGGAAATTCGTGTAAATTTTGACATATGCTGTACTCCACAGCAGCCTCTAAGGGTCCCACTTCCTGCCTGTGATGGAGCCCCCGAAAGCACAACTAAATCCACATTTAGCTCAGTTAGAGATCAGCTCCTTGTACATACTTAAGTTAATGGAAAATCGTGCTGCCGCATGGGACAATTACCTACCTGTTCCGGAGGACAGAGGAGTAAGAAACTGGAGGATGGGTGGAGGTGGAGAGGTGACTCGGAGAAGAAGAGGGAGGTTGAAGTGAGAGGGAGATGGGCACATGAAGAGTCTTGAGAAAAGGAGCTCCTTCTCCCTTGTCTCTCTAGTGGGGACATGGTACTCTCTTTCTTTTCCTGGTCGGCTCCCCTGTGGCTTTTAGGTTGGGTCTACCATGAGCGTTAGCCCCTCCTTCATATTTTCCATCCTAGGGGAGAATCATTAGGCCCTTCTGCAGGTTAGTCAAGAATATAATGTGAAAGGGGTCACCTTGCAAAAAAGAGCACATTGACTCTTGCTTTGGCCCTTTTATTTTGTGTTTTATACATCCCAAACTTTTTCACATTTTGAAACAGTTCAACTTTAAACATTAAGACAGCCATGAGCCCTGGTTTTACCCGGTCAGATGAAATCCAAACACTGTAACTGTTGAAAATGGTCAAGGCGACATCATGGTGTGGAAAGAATTTCCTTTTCCTTCAGAGGTAAAGACAAGCCAGTCAGAACTGATGAGAAGATAAATGTAGCTAATCATTCTACAACCCTTGTAGAAAACCTGTTGGATGCTGCAAAGGACTTGAAACAGCAATAAATCTACCCTAAACATACCGTACATCCCAAATTAGCTTGGGATGAAAGCTCTTTCATGTGTTAGAAAGGCTGTGTCAGAGTAAGACTAAAATGTTCTGCTTACAGAAGCTTTCTTACAAACCCAAAGATTTTTATCCAATGTTAAGGAAGTTGGGCAAAAAAATATGCAAACTTAGCGAAGGGAAACCTCAGAAGGCCTCCAGTGGCTATAGTTGCACGTCTTTTAGTTTTTCCTACCGAGTAGACATAGGGGGCCCAAATACCAGATCATGGATATATATATAATTACTTTTCACAACAATTAAGTGATGCGGCTTCTCTCATGATCTTGGCACTGATGACTGGATTATTGGTTTAGTTCATCCATCTGCTTAGCTCCGCCCAGTTTTCATTATCACTCATCAGATCCAACTGTTCCCGTTCCTATTTAAAATGTTTGTTCCCAGCCATCAGTGCCAGATTGCTCGACCCGTAGGTGAGAGTTCTCTTGTGTACCTAGTGTATAATTCTGATTACCTTATCCTGACTAGTTTCTACTCCTGGACTTCTGAGTTTGACTGCCAGTGTCTGTTTGCCTGAAGTCTTTGGACTTCCTTTGGATTCTGCCTGCTAGCTACACTGGATCTGTTTCCTGACCCCAGCTTGGATATCCCTTCGGTACCTCTTCCGATCTCTGACCTTCTGGCCTGGACTTTTGGTTCCGCATCGACACTGACTTTGGATTCTCCCTCCAGATACTCTTTTTTATCTGCTGGCTTCTGCTTGTCGGTCTGCTCTGCAGCACCTTTGGCTTCTACTCCTGGAACTCTCTGGGTGGCTCCCACCGCCTACTGTGGGAATTCATTCAGCTGGATTATACTCCTTCCTCTGGGCTCAGACTGAACTTTAAGGAAAGCAGGTTAGTGACTCACATGCTCGCTGTCGTTCTGCGTCAGAATTATGTGGTCACTAACCAGTGTTTCTACCTCTACAGAGATTCCAGTCATCTAGTCCAAGCTGACAAACCACAGATCCCTGTGCAGTTTATAAACACTTTTTATAAATCACTTTAAACTGTTCGCCTGAATTCTGGGTCCAACATTCAGAGTTCTGACACCTTCACACAAGGCTTGTGTTGCAAAATGGAAAAACAATTTTGTAAAGCAATGTACCTGCATCTTTGGTGGTCTAACAGGAAGCTAATCTCTTATGTAGAAAAGGTTTATACACTGCCACCGTCACCCATCCTCTGATATCTGCCTCTTACAGCCTTGGACTCCATGTCCAGGATTCCATTTAGCAGATTGTGAAAGTAGAGCTTTTCATCTCAAAAGATCAACACATTTCTCTCCTACAGTCATCTTCACTCTCTCTCCCTTCCATTTTCTTCCTCCACTCTTCAATGATTCGTACACCTTGGCAAATGGGAAAACTGTCCTTGGTTGGATTCTGTTTTTCAAAGGAATCAATTCTCGTTTGTACACACTTGATCTGACCCTGTGACAGGCATTAAGTGTCTCTAGCCCAATACGGAGGCCTCGTGCTCTGTGTGCTGATGGATGCAGCCCATTATCACACAGGCCCACACGCATGTCCTCACACAAAACCAGCATTTGTTCACATGGTCATGCATGCACAAATGCTGCCAGAGGGACTCATGGGTGGATTAATAGGCACTTTTAACTGAATCCGCATATAACTTTAAGATATGTAAGTGAATGTATGCAGGTAACCTTACAGACCCACTTTGAGTCTGTGTGACTGTGAAAGGTGAGTGGAATACAAGTGAAGATGGTTGTGATTAAGGTTAAAACTGTGAAATATGTCTTTGAGACAAAAGTGATGCCACTGATAGGAGCTGAGAGAGGCAGAAAAAGGTCACAGCAGAAAGGCTTTTAGTTTGGAGATTCCTAAACTGAAAGAACATTTGGAAAAGAGTTAACAAGAGGAATACAAGAATAAATGCGAACATCTGGAGTGATTTGGACTTGGCAAACTAATTTATATGGAGAATTAGAAGGTCCTTCCAGTTAAATCAAATGTTGCAAATTCATCTGAAGCTTACAGAGTAAAAGAGCCATGCTCATCATCATCATCATCATCATCATCATCATCATCATCATCATCATCATCATCATCATCATCATCATCAGATGAAGTAACCTTTCTGAATGCAAACTTCTGACCTGAGGAAAGAAATATGTTTTATAAAATTCACTTTCACAACATTTAAAACTAGAAATAATATTGCTCCTTAGAGATTTAAAAATGGAACATATTTATGTCTCTTTTATCACATACAAAGAGGAAAAATTTTTTAAATTGTTAAATATTTATATTTTACTTTTTATATGGATATGGAAAAAAAAACTACTGCCAAGTGCTCTGTTCATTTCACTGGACAATTAAATGATGCCAAGTTCTGAATTTCTCATAAATTATCAAAGAGAGAAATCTGCAGATTTAGGTCTGTGATGACAAATCATTTTGTTGGAAGAAAATTGTTCACAGGGATAGGATGTATTGACATAAAAGAAATAAGTTTGCCAAAATAAAATGATTATTCTATGTCAATAACCCATGTTAGCTATGTCTTTGCTGGGTTCATAACAGTTCATCTGGAAATCACAGTGGAGATGAATCTGTCAGTAACACAAAAAGAAAAACATTAAAAGAAATTATTGAAAAAATATGATCAGCCATTTTGTTTTTCATCTGTATAACATCTACAAGCAGATTGCTGCTAATGAATCCTTTATAAAGGCAGTTTACTGGATCAAAAAAAATTCCTAAAAATGGAAACTTTTGGTGCTGAAAAAGGCTTTAGGAAGTCCTCTCATTGACCTGGATATTTTAAAGGTCTGATTTGCTGAAGAATAACAAATAAGACATGCTTACATACATTTTAAAAGAAAGACATTATGATTTGAGAGGGAATAAAAAAAAAAGAAATGAACATACACAGAAAATGACAGTTTGTTTTTTATCTTATCTCTGGTAATGACACACCTAAAGTTTATCTTCTGAGGTTTTGGAATTTACCATAGTTAAGACAAGGTGATTTAATGATTTCAATTATTGAAAAAATATGATCAGCCATTTTGTTTTTCATCTGAATAACATCTACAAGCAGATTGCTGCTAATTAATCCTTTATAAAGGCAGTTTCCTGGATCAAAAAAATCCTAAAAATTGAAACTTTTGGTTGTGCTGAAAAAGGCTTTAGGAAGTTCTCTCATCGACCTGGATATTTTAAAGGTCTGATTTACAGTAAAATAACAAATAAGACATGCTTACACACATTTTAAAAGAAGGAGACAATATGATTTGAGAGGGAATAAAAAAAAGAAATAAACATAGTCAGAAAATTACCATTTGTTTTTCATTTTATCTGTGGTAATGAAACACCTAAAGTTTATTTTCCGAGGTTTTGGAATTTACCATAGTTAAGACAAGGTGATTTAATGATTTCAATTATTGAAAAAAATAATATATTCAATGCCTGTGCAAATGTCAGTCGTCCGCATCATGGCAATGACAAAAAAATAATAAATTGGAGGCAACCAGACTTTCCTCATATGTTTTCCAGAATCTTTTTTTGTTTGACTTTGGGTTCCAACTTTACACACTTTTCAGTGTAAATTAAGGGAAACAAACAAACAAACCCAGAACCCAGTACATTTAATAAAAAATCAAATCAAATTAAATTGTTTTTCTTTACTAAAGTTTACACATTTATCTGCTTCAATCCACGTGACTTTTCAAATAAAATAACAGCTATATACTATGTTCTATTTGTAAACTGAATATTATTTGGAAAAACCATAACACTCAACATGATGGTGTTCTGTTTACAACTTACAAGACAGTGTTATGTGTATTTTCTGCTGCTGACTATCACAGTATGATCATACACGCCAATTACGCTGTTATTTTCCTAACCTTGTGCAATGAAACAAACGTTTAGCGTCTACTAATGCATATTACACAACATGAAATGGGCCCCTGACTACAGACATAAAATCCATCTGAAGAACTTTTGGTCCAGCGTGAACAGCAGCCATGTTGCTGATAAAAACAGATCATGCTTGCAGAGGTCAAACTTTTCCCTTTGGAAGAGTGAACTTGGGAGGGAATCCGTTTCCTTTCAGTGTGTTTCATCTGAATCTAAATCAGCGTGTTCCTCTGATGCTAAAAACAGCTGAATGAGTCTCAGTAACAACTCCCACAAAAATGATGTCAGGGTGATCCTGTAGCTCTTTAATGATGGTACTGTTGTTGATTGCAAAAAAACATTTCAATTACAGTTTTAACCGATCATGCAAAAAATCTTTTTGTGGCAGTCATTAGCCAATTTCTGGGTGCATCTTATTCCTAAGAAAGTTCACTTAAATCCGACACTAACTTTGTAGTTAAAAAAAATCATATATTTTTCTTTACAACCAATTAAGTTTTTTCTTTTTTTTACCAAGTTAAATGGATCCTGGTTGAATATAAATATAATTGATCTAGAGCTAAAAATCCACATCAGACCCTTTAGGACTACACAGGAGGGGAGCAACCATTGCTCAAAAAGAGAATGTGGATTTTGAAGAACTGTCTCATAGTTTGTCTGTTCTCTACCTGCATTTTTCAATATTCTTTAATTGTCTGTGATTTCTCTCTTGTTGTGCCTCACACAACAAAAACCAGTGAATTTAAAAAGGCAAAGAGAGAGAGAGAGAAGAGAGGTAAGGAAAAAGAAAAAAGAAATTGGAGACGGAAGAATGTGTTTGATTAGAGCAAGTTTGCCTAATCTTGAGTTCGCTATTGTGTTTCTGGCGAATGTGTGAATGTTACCCCGACCAGAAAGGCTAAGAAAAGACAGGCATGGGAAACATGCACAGTGACATTTCTTAATCAAATATGGCAATCAGAGGGCCAACCAACAGCATACCATTTGCAATCCCTTTTAATTCATAATCAAAAGCTGAGTAAATGAGGGAGAAATTGAGAAAGACTGAGAGAAGGGGGGGTGGTGGAGTGAGGGAGAAGGAAGGAAATGGAGAGAGATGCAGGTCATTACATCTCTTTTTACTGGCCCGATGAGAGCAATGTAGAATTAATCAGAGGCCATTAGGCTGTATTTACTTACCACGGCAGGGGCTCTGATCTCTCTCCCTCTTTCTCAGGAAACGAACCCTGATATGATCCTACTCTACCCTGGCCGTATAACAGAAGATGGAGCGGGACTCAGAATAAGGGTATAACGAGAATAAACCCACACACAACTGTGTGTGTGTGTGTGTGTGTAAGATAAGAGGGCCTGTATGTGATCTGGGACATTATGCTGCATCATGTGGGTGTTGTATGCGATGGTAGCTACAGCGAAGAGAGGAGCTGGAGAGAGATGCTCTTAAATCAGAGTGTGTAATCCCCCGTGGGGTCAGCCTGTGGCCTCTGATGTTGACTCACAACTCAGGCTATCACACATCTCTCTCCCTTTCTCTCCTAATGCACTGCTGCCATTACTCACCCAGGTCACCAAAATCCCTGCTAAAATGGGTCCATGGCTGTGGCATCAACTTAGTGCAATTACGGGAAAATGGAGATCAAACATCTGTAGAAGAGTACATTTCGGCTCTCGCTTATGGATTCTTTTTTTATTCATAATAAACATTTTTATGATATTGACCAATAATGATGAGGAGTTAAACCTTTTCTTTTCTGTTAAGATGTACAAAAATTAACAACTTTTAAAATATTAATGGAAAAGCTTAACAGTAAGCATGATCATAATTTCTGAGTGATCAACATTCACTTTCTAGTTTTCAAACTCAACTATCCAACAAACAAAAAAATGACTGTTAAGTTTCCAAGCTCTATTTTGCTATTGCTGATTCTAGACCAAGTGTATCTCAGCTGTGCCTTTTAAGGTAAGATTAGATCAGATTAGATGAGCTTTATTGATCTCACAGCGGAGAAATTCACTCGTCACATGTTGGCATAGAAGTTACAGAAGGTGCAAACATGGAGGAAAAAGGTGCATTAAGAATAAGCAATATATATACAGTATATCCAGGTATATACAGTATTCAAGATAAATAGGATTAAGGTGCAAGTGTACATGTATCGCACACAATGAAAAACAAGATAAAAATAAGAAATAAAAATATGTACAATCCGGATGGCTTATATACAGATGGAGAAATATTGCACATTCAGCATATTGCACAGGATATTGCACAGTCAATAAATAAAAAACTATAATATAGCTGCACAGTGGTTTTTACAGCAGTTATTGTAGTTAATGTGCAATATTATAGAGTATATGTTAAGTATATATATTAAGAGTCACCAATTAAACAATTTCCCTTTTTCTGTAACACGATGAAAAAGACTGCAGTGAAATTGTCCAGAAGTTTAAAAGCAGAGCTAGGTTAAGAAACAAAAATAAGGGATATCGAACAAAACACAGATAAATATATAATCTGGAAATGGAAAGACTATACAGAATGGCACAGCTTCAAACCTGCTGAGACATTCTCTGCCTAAAATTAATATACAGAGCATTGATAAGAGAAGAAATCAGGTGGCGCATATCTATTGTATTCATCCACAGAGGAATACATATGGACATCATATTTTTCGGATTTATTTTGTTGAAAAGTATTCCAGAACCATGCACTATTTACGTCTTTTTCACCACCACGATTCACCACTTTCATGATTCATCCCTCAAAACCTTGGTGCAATACACCAAGGAATTTATATATAGACCAAAAAAAGGGAGACATTTCAGAGAGCAGAAATACTTCTGGCAAGTGTTGCAAAAAGAGACAACACTCCTCTGTCACAAGTTATTTAACTTTATACAAGAAAATGTTTCAAGTGAAAGCAAATGTCCTTTCTTCCATTATTTCATCATTCAAGCTAAAGTCAAACAAATAAACCCCATGCATGCTTACTTTAGGTATGGGTACAAAAAGCAAGCCTCAACTGGAAGACAAATGCCACCTGCTATATGAATACAACACTAAGTGCTTCAAATAAAATAATGTTCTAGTGTTAAATATGACAAATTACATGTATGGTGTTGAAAACAATCAGTCCTGACAAAGTATTACCCACTAACTGTGCTCACGCAGCATGTTTAATACAATTCCTCTAAATAAGTTAATGTCGTCCGGTTGCCTTTCATCCATGTAATAAGTCTTTGGCTTTTTCTTTACTGGACAATTTTAATAGGTTCTCAATTTCTGTTTAGTTCTGGTACAATGCTGCTATATCAGCAATAAGCTATTGCATTGACTCAGAGGTCAAGCTTTTATGGATGTGACAGTAACTGATTAAACTTACTGCCACATTAATATGAAATCCGTCTAACTGCTTGCAGAGTGGAAAATTATCAGTAACATCCATTATTAAAACCAGACAGATATCTGCCTTGCTTTTCGCTATAAAACTGGAGTTTTTCTCCCTTCTTTTGTGTCAACCTGCCACTCAGCTATTGGACTGTCTGGATCTAATGCCTGAATGTCAAGTGACATTCAGTTTGGTTGCAGATCTGCTCAGTAAACATGACGCACGGGGGCCTTTGACAGAGAAATGGGATCATGTGGAGGTGTACAGAGGTGTGGATGTGTTTGTGTGAGCAAGGGAACATAAAGGTTGCGAATTATAGAGGAAAGTAAGGTCGCTGTGAGCACTGCAAACACCACTTTAACTGTCAGTGTCTGTAAGTAGATGTTAAGCTGCAATGATGTGTTTTATTTGCAAGCAGGAATAGGGAGGAGAGAAGGTTGCTTTATAATAGGCTCAACGGGATCCAAATTTATAAATCAGTGCAGGTATTTAAAATGAATATTCCCAAGATGTTTTGATAAGCATAAGAAAAGAGGAGAAGTTATACATTTTCAAGGGAAAATGTATATATAATTTTCACAGCAGTATACATTCTTAAATATTTTTTTCCCATAACATCTTTAAATTCAAAGAAGTGAATTTAGAACATTATTTAAACTGAACAAAATCCAGTTTTGTATCCATTGAGTAAAGCAGCTTATCCATGTAGAGTATTTGAGAGGCTGGTGTCCATCTCCAATTGTCATTTGAAGAGGTGCATCCTCAACAGGTTGCAATTCCATTATTGTAACACACAAAACACACACACACAAGCACACACACATGTCTAAAGTCAGTTTAGAGGGACCAATAAATCCAAGACTCAAATATTTAGACTATAGGAGGAAGCTGGAATACTCTGAGATAATTCATATGCAAAGGGAGAACATGCAAACTGCCTACATAAATATCCCAAATAGGTAATAGAAACCAGGAGCTTTCTGCAGCATGGCAGCAGTTCTAATCACTGTGTTACCTTGCAGGACTTTTTCAAAGGAAGGCAAATGTTAGTATTTCTTCATTTTAAATTTGCAGTTTTCACGTCTTTTGAATACAGAAGTAGAGCTTGTCACCTTTGTTTCAGCCTTTCACTGCACCCAAGCTGCTGTTTTAAAACATTTCTTTTTTTTACTGTTTAGATATATGAAGGTAACTTCTGAAAAAAAGTTGAAAGTTTTTTTTATTACACCAGTTAAAATATTTACTTCAGTCTAAATTGCAAGTTCTGGGAAATCATCCTGCAGTTTGTCAGACACAAAGAAACAAAATCCTCAGAAAATGTAATAAGAGGTTCAGCTTTAATCAACAGGCTATTTATCAATGATTTGTTACTTGATCTGCCATCAAGTCTATTTAAACCTCTAAATAAGGATTTAAATAGCCATTGGTGATAAGAAATGTGAGTAAAATCATGATGCCTCTATCCAGATTAAATGTATGACAAAAACTGCTGCATGCAATTCTGCTTGTCAGATGAATTAATAGATTTGGTTAATAAATCTCCAGGCAGTCATCATTAAAAGCTGTCCCAGGTCAACTGTATCAGTTGTTTGTATTGATAAGAAAAGCAATGATGCATTTGTTTGAGTTTGGTCAAAGGGTAAGAAAAACAAAATACTTTAAAGTGATTTTTCACAGGTATAACACCAACTCCAATATAAAACTGTACTTTGATATCTTGCACAACTTACACTAAAAATGATAATAAATTATCTAAGATTCAAGCAGCTACCAGAAGTAGCTACAGGATCTTCTCATGATAAAGCCTCAGTTTTAAAGAAGAGGAACAGTTTAAGCTATTTTACCACTTTAGCTCCTGAAATTTCAACTTCAGAGTCAGATTTCAGGGGTCATTGCAGTTAATTCTTCACATGAGACGGCACATCAAAGCCTCTGGCCCCAACGGACCACACCATTATGGCACAAACCTTTTTTTAAAACAACTGATAGGGAGACAAAGGAGGCTGCAGCGTACTTTCTTTGGGCGATATGAGCAAACAGTTAATGGCGTTTACTTAAGATTAACAAGACTCCCGACCAAAGGGGCTTGTGTTGGAAAGAGAAAGAGCAAGCAGAAAGGAGAAACAAGTGAAAGAACAAAAGCAAGGCTATTTAACACTTAAATCATTTTGTCCACATTGTTGTTAGTCTGTTTGTTGGGTGTGACTTAGGAGTGGAGGAATGCTATGTTTGGAGTGAATAATTTGCCCAGGCTCTGAATGACACATGCAGCTACGACTCTACCTGCACACAAAGACAGAAGGAAACAATAAGGGAAAATATGTTTTAAGTGGAGTAAAACAGTATCGCTCCACAAGGCATTCATGACATAGATTTGCACTGCAGAATGTGATGTAGTTCATGTCAGATGAATCATCTGGACTATGTTTACTAAGTAGGAAAGAAAACAGAGAAATAAACCCTGTAGATCAGGGGTCTTCAACATTCTCCAGGCCAGGGACCCCCAAACTGATGGCGAGGTGGAGCAGGGACCCCCTAATTATATATATTGTATGAAATAGTGTTCTATCAAACTGGTCCTATAGTCCCTCTATTACAGATGGAGTAATGTCAGGAAAGTAATTTCGCCCTGGGATTTAAAAATTATTTCTGATTCTGATTCCTGGTTGATGGGACAGGTGTTGTGAATGAAACGGTGCCCAGCTTGAAAGAGCTCCTGTGTGTCACTGAATGTGTGCATTGATGACTTTATCTGTTTACTACAGTGTGTTTAATTCATGTTAATGTTGATTTAAAGACATTTCAATTAGTGGAAAAAATTGAAGGGGGGATTATTAAAAAAAAGTCTAATGAACAAAAACTTTCGCGACCCCCATGCAGTACCTTTTTACTTAAATATTTATTTTTATATCTTAGGTTTTTATTTCTATTTTTATTTTATGCTATGGTTCATTATATTTTTAATTTTATTTTTTTATTTTATTATGCACCGTGGGGTTGAGAGGACTGAAATTTCATCTGTGTTGTATGTTTACCATGTAGCACATTTGACAATAAAGTTGACTTGAGTTGAGTTGAGTACCTGTGTGGACCCCCTAGGGGGTCGCGGACCCTCTGTTGAAGACCTTTGCTGTAGATGTTTTAAGCATATAATATTAAGCATGCATATGTTCATCAAGAAAATATTAAAGATTAACATTAAAGTAACATTTTTAAATCTCCAGCTGTTTTTAACTAACGTAAATGTTTTTATTTTGATTAAAAAAAAGAAATTGAAATCTTAAAACTGGTGTTGATCAAATTTTCTCTGGGGTATTTGAAAGGACTGGCGTTTCTCTTTGTGCCGTGTTGCATGCTTAAAAATAGGAAAAGCTGACAAGTAGAGGACAATAGAAGAGGTTTACAAACCTATCGATAACAGATAATGGTATCCCCCAAATCTCCAAATCAGAAAGAACTTTTTCTTTTAGACCGAGAGAAGAACATTTTGGCAACCATCATCTGCTACAACAGATCTCCAATCCAGATCTGGAACCGGTCCACATCTCATTTGAAGGTTCACCTAAAGTTCATTTGAAAGCAGAGTGTTAGTGAGATGAACACAGAGCAGCAAACTACCATAACACTCATTATCATTATTCTTTAAGATTACAGGCAAAACATTTCAGGCTGATGAAGGTTTTTTAGCATATATTACTTTAAAACCTAAAAGAAAGCATGCAATAAACCAAATTATAAACAATTTTTATCAGAACAGAGAGGCAGCAAGCAAACATTAGCCTAGCACATCAGCAAGTATCTTAATATATACCAAAGTCATGGCCTCCTTAAAATAAAGGTGAAGCATTGATGTGACATGTAAAGGAAGGATTTCATGTTTCCAAAACGCAGTTAATACTTGTCTGTGGATCAGAAGAGAGTGCTGAGGAACTCTGGTGGGTTTAAAACATGGTTATTAGCATATAAGTTGGGCAGAATATAAATCACAGCACAATACTACTAATATAATATAACAATTTGTTAAAAGAATTAAACAAAACTTTATGTTCTTCTGCCAATGTTTGAAAAATCAGAGAATAATATGTTGGCCTAAAGAGCTTTTCTATTCCAATTTATTGTAAGATATAAACAAATATAACAAAAGGATCCTGCTCATTAGTGCTTTCTATCCCTTTCAACAAATCCAATTTAGACCTAAACTTCCAGTCTAGGAAAACCTAATCTACCTCTTAAAAGGACTTAAAAGTTACCTAAAACTTAAAAGTTTTAGGTAACTTTAAAGAAAGTCTTTATCCTTTGAGGCAACCTGCAAGACCATTGCAGAGTTTGTATCCAAACTAAACTATTATTGGCTAATTATGTCTAAAAAAAAAATTCACCACCACCTGCTCTTTCTTCGCCAACATGCAGGCTTTCGGGTTTCCTTATTTGCATAAAGCTTAAAACAAATGATAGGAGAGAATTCAACTATTTTTGGTCATTCGAGTTAATTTTCACATATTGCAAAGGTGTGGCCGGGTTGTTAAACTTTGCTCTCCAGACAGACCTTTAAAACACTAAAGTTCACTCTCTAATCAGCAACCCCATCTCATGCAAACACAGTCAGACGGCTGCCTCCGCCACACAGATGCAGACTGCAGCCGTACTGTAAAAAAGGCTCCCCAACAACTGCAGCTGATTCCTCCGAGAACGTGTAATTTTCTCATTTAGCTCACAAGCGCTTGGCCCGACACCAATTAGCACAGGGCCCTGACCTCAGACGTCTGTACCATGAGACATGGCGCTGAGTGATGCACCACGTGGCATACCTCAATCAGCTCCTTCTTTTCTGTTTTGCTCCCATTAAATCATTGCCATATACATAATTCATACACCTGAGATTTGGTGGTTTATTATAAGCCATTTCCGAGGGTGAGGGTATGATTATATGTCAGCTTCAACTCTTTTTCTGAGATCTACATAACATCTTTCAAGAACCCTTTTTCTCATGGTCACAGCAATTGTTGCAGTTCATATATAAAACATGCTGCTGTAAGGCTTATAATTTAACCAGACACTGTTAAAATATATTTGCATGCAACTAAGCACAGTTGAGCTCCACTCTTGACCGACCTAAAATGCAGAATTTGTTTTTGGTCATGTTATGCAATACCAAATCTCACCATAGGGGGGTGGGGTCACACCAAAGTGCTACTGCTGTCACTCATGCCCTTATAATATGAGAGAGCCTTGAAAGTCAATGAGGAGGGTGTAATTGGCTTTGGGGTTATTTAAATATAATATTTAGAGTCTTTTTAGTGAAGAGATGCAAATGAAAGGCTGCTAATGCGGACTTTAATTAAAATGTTATGTAATCGATTAAAATAAAACATTATTGTCAGTGTTCTGTGCTCGGCTCAAAAGTTGCAAGACATAACTGCACAAAGCTACCTTCAGACAAAGTTTAGTGTTCATTTTTTAAAAACATATTTGCTTGTTTGTTTCATTTTCTTCAATGTTTGTCCTGAAACAGCTATTTAGGTTGATATCGACAGGGCCTGCGATAATGTTTGTGATAGATATTTTCACAGCATTTGCAATTGAAAACATAAATGCATGAGTTTGTACATGGGTCCATTTGCACGTGTGCACATGTCTCTCCTCCTTGACGTTGTCTGTGCACCCCACCAGGCAGCTCTTGGCCTCCTCCTTTCTTTGCTAAGAAACCATCCATTCTGTGTGAGTAATCAGAGCTGTGCCTCCAGGAGCCCAGCCAAGCCTCTCATCCTTGGGCTGCTCAAGAGCTGCTTTAATTAACCATCATACCACAGATGGGATCGATTTTTTTCCTCCTTTTTTTTCCCTCCCCCCCCACCACCCTCCTCCACCACCTCCTCTATCTCCCCTTTTCTCTGTGCCTCCCTCTCTGCCTTCTATCTCTGCTGCCTCTCTCCCATACACAACTCCCATAATTGTGCTGGAACGGTGCCAGCCGCCAAGTCGGGGCCCCAGACTCCAGGCCTCTCCTTCTGTTTTACTCCTCAGACCCTGGTTTCACCTGCTCAATACCTTATTAGTGTCAGAATCTGTAGAGAGTCATTGCGGATTAACTAAAGAGATGTGAGATTGATTTCTGCCCCTGCAGATAAAATTGAAGTTTTCTGTGTGTGTGTGTGTGTGTGTGCGTTCACAGTGTATAAAAAAGAAAGCAGGATTTTTGTTCCCTAAAAAGTACAAAAAAGAAGGGGCTTTTAGTCTTTCACCTCGAAGGAAGACACTGAATGCATGTGCATGCTGTTTGTTTTTGTGCATTACCCTTCTCTAGCATGTATGAGGGTTTTTGAAATAAGGGTTTGCTAATTTGCTATTGGAAGACCCTCTTGAGCCTGCGCCTCTCACACAACAAATTAATCCCCACTCTTGCTTTACCTTCATTGGTTTTCATGTGGCACTATGAAGACACCCCAGCGCCCCCATATTCCTCTGTGCCACGTTGTATTTCAGAGAGCTTCTCCATCCATACTTGAAAATACACACAGTAAAAAAAAAAAAAGATTAATAAAAGCAGAAAACATATGTGGCATCCCTCCTTCCTTCCCCCCATATGTTTTTATAACATACAACCTCTAATCTGTTGCTGTAATAGCGACCAGAAACGACCTGCTCTGGAAAGACGTTCATTGATTATTCATGCTTAAGGGATGGCTCTACGTGTCAACGAGTGCTCAGAAGCAGCCAGTTGGGAATAAGGGATTAACATTTATTTTAGAGGTTGCTGGGTCTGTATTAGAGGAGGAGATGGGGGCAGGTAAATTTTACGTGTGTAGCTAAGGTTGGGGCTGGAGCGCAGTGGAGGGGCAGTCTCCTCGGGATTGTGCCGTAATCACAGGCCTCCGTCTACATGGCACATCTCAAGAGTGGTGTCAGCTGGGCTCTTCTCTGTTTGCTAATAGCGGGGGGTCAGGCCTTATTCACAAAGAGCCGCGTTTGATCCTCAGGTACGGGCCACAGAGGAAAGGAGATGACACTACAGAATGCTAACAGGTCATGAAACATGCCTATTTTCTGCCTGCATCTTTGCCCCTTAGACCTACATTATCTTCATGTTCTGCAAACAAATGAAGAAGAATAAAGTTAGGATTATATTTAATATAAGGCATTTAAATTACTAAATTTATAAATAATAATTAATATTCACATAAAACAAGATTTCTTAGCACAACATTTCATAATGATTAGCCTTAGGTGAGAAAGAATGATGGTGTCATTTATATATGACATTATGTTTATGCCTTATTCCTTTGAATTCATGTTTCTTGACAAAGCCTGTTGCTTGAGGTGCTACCTATTTTCCATCATTACACCATGGTGAGAGGAGCTTGATGTGAGATATATTTAAGATGAGTGCTTTAAGCTTGACACCCTTTAATAATAAAACTTTGCTTTGATTAATAGAAGGAAGTCACTTTCATGTTGTTTCCTGCTTTTGTTACTGTTTTCTAATACAGGCAAATTCTGTTTTGCTGACAATAGACAATTACAAAAGCACTTTTAAAATTCTCATTTAGCAGCGTTCTGGCAAAAAGAAGCTGTGAGAGAAAAGACGCGGTGTGAGAATTCTTCAAAAGGCAAATTATGCTAAAGTTAGCATATGTTTCATAGCATCCTTTCAGTGCCAAGTTAATAATTAATGTAATGGGTTTGGAAAGCAATTTATCACCTGTAGCTTAAAATCATAAATACTTTGGTCAACTCTGAAATGGGTGGTTTTACAACTGGCAGCAATTTTTCAATGTAGAGTTTGAGGCAGCCTATTTTCTATATTTGTAAAAACACAAAAATGAAGAAATTCAACACTTTTTGGTTTCACAGCAACTGTAGGAATAGACAAGCATGAAAAACAAGAAAAAAACAAAAAAAATCTGGTTAGATCCTTTAAAACACAGTTCATGATATATAAAATATTAGTAGTATTAGTAATGAAAAATTATTATTTTCTTCCCTCTAGACCAGGAGTTTCAAGTCGTAAGTATTCCCCTGGCAAAATATATAAATTCATACTTATTTTATTTATTTTTTTGTATTATTTGTAAAGTGACCTTGAGTGTCAAGAAAGGCGCTGTTAAATAAAATGTATTATTATTATTATTATTATTATACAAAATCAATATAAAGAAAAGTTGAATTGTCAGTTTTTAGGTAGTAAAATTATATATTAATTAAAATAGACTAAAAAAATACAAAAGGTTACACATTTACTTTATTTAAAAAAAAGTATTCGGGTTAGTGTTAATTTTGCACATTTCGAATTGAAATAAAAAGAATCAAAAATCTGCAAAAAATCAGCAATACCAACAGGATTTTGTTCACCCATAACAATTTCTGTTGTACTTAGCCAAGTGAAAGTGCATCTCCAGAAAACAGTTTACATTTTAATTCTTTTTGAAAGGGTGTTAGGGGCTACACAAAATGCACTTTACCTTTGTCCTGATCTATCAATATTAATTTCCCCTTATGAGCTGTAGGCATTCTTTCACCCTTAAATTTTATCTACAATAATGGTTGAATTCTGAGAACACAAACTGTTTCTGGTGTTAATCTTACCAAAACATTGTGTTTAGATTTTTATTGAATGTGATGATAAATTGTAGGCTACATTTAAACTGTTGAACTATGAATGACAAATTTTCAATTGGGAAAATCTAAAATGTATTGCAAGAGTTGTTATTAAAAGGTTTCCATATTAGAGAGAGTTCATGTCATCCAGCTTTAGCTAGTTCAATCTGAAAAACTCACACAAAGAGAAAAGACAATTAGGAGAAATTTATTGATACAATTATATTGTCTTTGGCGCTCAGACCTCGGCAGGAAACATAGCGCTGAATTTTGATAGATATGCATGAACAGGAGTAAAGAATAGGGCTGTTTCCCCCCAGGCCTGAAACTGGTGGTGGATGGATATAGATGAAGTTGGTCAGTCTGTAGACTGCTGGTTAGCGAGACCGTAAGCTGAGCTTTATGGGGAGATCCAGTGACTTGCGTGAGTTGATACTAGAGCTTCACACAGGGACAAGGAAATGAAAGTCCAGTTTGGATAACACAGGTTGAGAGAACCTGTCCATGATGAGCAAGCATGAAGCGACAGTGGAGAGGAAAAACTCCCTGTTGGGAAGAAACCTCTGGCAGAACCAGGCTCAACATGGTGGTCTTCTGCCAGACCGGTTAAGATGAGACAGGGAACGCAGTAAGAGTGTGGGAGGAATGACACTGATGAAGCTTTAGCTAGGCTGGTGGAGGAGGGACTGGAGATGAGTTGAAACTGTTTCATCCACCGCCTGCGCACAGGAGCTGACAGGTTGGTGGTCGGGGCCTTTTAAGATGAACTTTGGATGCCGATTGGCTTTCATGGAGGTGTGGTTCAAAGGTGATTGGCTGTGTCGCAGGTGGATGTATGAAAAGCTTCTTCAGTTGAACTTCCGCCTAGGCTCCATTTTAACCATAGCGCTAATGCTAAACTCGAAAGCTACCGTAGCTAGTTGAATTATTCAACCCTAAGGCAGCAGCTACTGATAAACTGCACATATTGACTGAGGTTTTAAGTGTTAAAATGGATTTAACAATTTAATTCAAATCATTAGAATTGAATAAGAATTGATTGCGATTAGAGTTTTAATCAATATAAAACAAAATTTCAGGAAGCTTTGTGTTTAACATTAATTCACCTCAGTGCAGGAGGTGGGAAACAAAAGGATCCTAACTAAAATAACCTCTCTGTAGGATAATGTTTCCCACCCCATGCATGAAGTTGGTGCTGAACTGGAGAGCTCCTTTAGTGGCAGACTGCTGCACCCTAAATGCACCAGGGAGCGTTATCACAGATCCTTCCTCCCAGCAGCTGGAAGACTTTATAACCACCACTGTTCCCAGTTCATGCTGATTTTGCAGTTTGTACCTTAGTCATTTAAATAACATGCTGCTGTCATTTTGCAATTTTTCAGATTTTCTGATTTTGCTGCTATTCTTCAAATAGCCAATACTGTAAAAATGTCCATAGCTGTATACAGAGATGGCAAAAGTACTCACTTTCCGTACTTGAGTAAAAGTACAGATACTTGTGTTAAAAAATACTCTGGTAAAAGTGGAAGTACTGATTAAGCTTCTTTACTCAAGTAAAAGTAACAAAGTACAGGCTTGTAAATTTACTTAAAGTATAAAAGTAAAAGTAGAAACCACTTTTTTCATGCCGTTGCCTACATTTTAAATGGATGTCTGCCAATAGGACTAGATCTCCGTTGTGTTTATTTTCAATCATCTCGTCGTCCATGCTACTATGCTAACGCCACCGCCACCAAGCTGCAATGATTTGCTGCCAATGAATACCGCCGAATCTGTCGATTCATCTTGTAGTGGTGCGTCAAATGCAACGTAGATTCCCATCCAATTAGATTGAATTTGGTATTGATGACGTGAAAAATAATAACAGTAACTCCATTGAAATGATTCAAAACTAAAGTAACGAGCCAATTTTTTTAAATGTAAGGAGTAGAAAGTACAGATATTTGTGTAAAAATGTAAGGAGTAGAAGTAAAAAGTCGCCATAAAAATAAGTAGTAAAGTAAAGTAAAAATATCAGAAACAGTACAGTAACAAAGTATTTGTACTTCGTTACTTCCCATCTGTGGCTGTATATTGGTTATTTATTCTCCAGGTGCACAGCATTACTTAAAAGATAAAGTATATTTTAACTAATCTCTATTATGTTATTCTTATACATTTTTCTAAGGTTTGTGTGAATCTTGTTGCTGCTGTAAACACCAGAATTTCATCATTGTGGGACAGTAAATGGATTTTCTATTGTATTGTATTGTATTGTATTCTAATTCTAATTCTAATTCTAATTACATTGAAACAACCTAAATAATTAGACAAACGTTATAATGTTGTGGGTGTCTTAGTTGATGAACTTGGACAATTTTTGAAAAAAACACTGTCTGGAGTCTACCCTTTTCAAAAGGATGGGTTTAAAACTCTAAAAGAAGACCATATAATTATATGCTTACCATCCGAATGTTTAAGGATAGTATTTACAATATGTTAAAAGTGTGATAAATACAATTACTATTCTAATTAGTTTGATTAGTCAAAAGAAACTTTTAGACCACAGATAGGCCGTGGTCTCGTTGTGTAAAGGCAGGTGCATTTCCTTTGTATGTTACAGCTGCTGATTTAGTAGTGTGGTGTTTGTGTGTTTGTATAGATGCTGTTGTGGAGGCGGTTGCCAGTCCATGGGTCCCAGGGCCCAGCTGCCAAAGTGAGGCAGAAGAGTCAGACATCATTGTGGTATGATTTCCTCCTCTCCTTGCAGATGGAGTGTTTTTGTCAGAGCGAGGGCCCACTGTGATTGCCTCTTCGCCACCCGTGTCAGCTCAGGATAATACTGCAGCCCCCCCCCCCCCTATGTCCCCGTCCCCTATCGCAGGAACAAAACAGGATCAGCACAATCCATTTTCTTTTTTCGCCACCAAAATGGAATAATTTCAAACAGACAATCCTTGCTAGTCTTCAAAGTCCAGGAAAAATCAAAAGACAGCCATTATGACAAAATTTGTGAGAGAGGTGTCCAACCTTTCCCCTCAGATTTGCCAAATACTATGTCCAGTTCTAACTAACAAGCACTGCCACACATGGGCAATGGTAGTAGATTGAGGAGCAAAGATAGCAATCTCACGAGAAATAGCACTAGAGTGACACATGAAAGATGTATGCTCACAGAGGGAAAGGATGAAGAAGCAGAGAGTGAAATCTCTCCTATGGCTCCTCATTTCAGACGCCACCTTCAGATCTCTCCATGCAAAATATCTTGTGTTTTTTATCTATGAATCCATACATCTGTAGCAATCCAAGTCTGTGTAAGCCTGTCCTTTACAATCCTAACGACACTTCAGCAAAGTGTGGTGGCGAAGGGAGGGCGGGAACCAGGAGGCTTTTCCCTTAGAAAGAGCTGAGAGCATTTTATCTGGGGGGGAATGAGAGTAAGAGGGTAGCTTTTGCAGCGCCTGATTCCATATTCTAGGATCACACATTTTCAACAACTATTCCTCTGTTTCTCTTACTATAGGTGAGACATGCAGCTCTGTGTTCAACACCTGCAAATCAATTCACACAGTTCCTTTCACCGCTATCTATATAACCTAAAAAAAAACTTCTGTTTTTTATGAGATCCACATTAAGCTGTGCTAGTTAAAGTGAAAGGAAAGTTAAATTTTTTGTGGATATATTTATGTTTTGTTTTTAATACAAATCTATAAAAAAAAAAACTATCTGGCATTCTTTTGTATTGACCCTCTTCTATTATACATAAATAAAGTTTAACAATTACAGAACAAGCAGAACCAAGGAGACAGTGGAGACATGACCACTGACCATTGAGACGTAACATAGGCAGCCAATGGGCAGATTTACAGCTAAGTTAGGATAATGTATTTTCAGGGCAATTTTCAATCAATAAACTAGTCTGTATGGAAGAGCTGAAAGTCTGGTTTGAATGTAACTCGAAGTTGTAACGTAGAAAATGGCAATCTGATCAGAAGAGACTGAAATTAGCAGAAGACTACCAGCAACCTGATTACCATGTGAACATGGTGGTTCCAGCATTGTGATATTGCGATACCATGCTTCAGCAAAGATGGGGACAATTTGTGAAGTTGGAGGTAGATACAGTAAGATCCTAAAAAAAACATACAATAAAAAAACTGTAAAAGACTAGAAACTGGGGGATCTTCTGCTTCCACCACAATACTGACTCCCAATGTAAATGGTAAATGGCCTGTAATAAAGCGCTTTGAAATGCTTTCAGTCATTCCCACACAGTGAAAGTGAATATTGTGGCCTCAGGTACCCTGGGGCCCACTGATAGCAGTGAGGCTGCAGCACACAGACACCTCCAGGCCATTTGACCACCATCAGATTCCAATGCGGGCAAAGTGTCTTGCCCGAAGACACAATGACTAAGACGGTCAGAACTGAAGTTCAAACCGGTGACATACAGTTGCAGGACTAAACTCTTGCATCCCAAGTCACTGTTGCCACAGTCAAAGATCCAATGGAACAGATTTAAATTCAAATCCACTCATGAATCCAAATGATAATCTGTGGTAAAATGTAAAAAATGCTGTTGATAGGGTGTCATTAATCTAGCTTAGCTTAGCTTTAGATAATTTGCTAAGGGAAAATAGCTATAATGGCTCCAAAACTAGTTCTTTAGGGAGTCATAACAGAGTTCTCTAACTATACTGCCACCTTTGGCCTAAACCAAAACTGCAGCACTATTCTTCTCGGTCTCGTGGTGCACGCTCGTATTTGACAAGGTTTTTCTTTTAAAGGCACACTATGCGACTTTTTTCAGTTCATTAAGGT
>NW_015151029.1:145994-159626 GCF_000732505.1 Cyprinodon variegatus | reverse complement strand
TATACCTTTAAACGTTTTTCACCTTACATAGATTCTCCTCATCTGACGATGTTTTAGCCTTAAAGAGTAAAGAAAAGTATATTGTACAGATATTTTTTTTCTCTTTAAAGTGTCTTAAGGTCACTTAATACAAATGAATGCCAAACTTTTTAAAATTTGTATTTGTACAGAAAATATAAAAACTCTGCATTCTTCTAATTTATTCAGGAATCTTAAGTTTGAAAACATCGAATTTTGAAAGAATACAACAAACTTTGTAGTAATTTGACAACATATAAAATCTTCAACTTGTATGGCACTGTCCTCTGTCTTTCTGTTGCTATAGTGCATCAGGTTTAAAAATGTCTGTAATCACAACCTGCAAATGCTTATATGACCAAAGAGAAACATCTAATGGTTCTTGCATATCAAATTTTAAAAATAACAGGATCAGGCAAGGAGAACCTTTAGAAAGGTAATTTCAGTGCACACTATGGTAAAAATACAATGATCAAAGGCTTCTCTTTTCTACATTTCCTGCTAGTTTTGTGTATTTAAAAGAAATAACTCTTCACATATTTCTCAAGAACTTGCAATGACACAGCACAGGTTTGAAGCTCTGCTATGCACAGGTGCTTGAAGGACAATATCGAAGTAGTAGTCTATTATTGTACAGTGTGAATGAATGAAGAGTGATTGAGTGCAGTACTCCACGCCACCTATATAAAGCAGAAGTATTGCAATGTGAGGGCAGGAGAGGGAGAGGGTGAGAGAGCTCTAGAGGCCTAAATGAGGTGAAGGGAAGTGGAAGTGTCCAGTAGGGGGTCTGCTGCTGTGGGAAGAGAGGAAGAGGAGGGGAAGCTGGGGGGGAAGGGCTCGCTCGACGCAGTGCCTGGGCCAATGCATGAGGGTTTAGGGCTAAGTGTCTCATCAGCATCCAGCTCAGGTGCTGCCAGGGCCCACGCACTAACTATGCCCTGACTTGATTGTAATTGCCTGAATTCAACTCCCGCTGCTCCCTCCTGGCAATATCACAGGAACATTTAACTCCAGAGTGCCTGGAGACCGTGCAGCAGGGCCACAGCGCACAGCTGACTGCCTCTTGTTGTAAGCCTGTGGGCTGCAGGGGGATCCTCTCTTGTGTTGTCTGTATTTTGGGGGGATGCTCACAGGTGCATGCACCCCCATTCTTTTGGATATAAGAGAATAAGCAAAAACTGGGCTGGATATAATTTGACATGAACACGACAAAGGTATTTCTGGGTTGCCATTTAGGGAATAAATCACACCATGTGTTTCTTTAAAGCCACAAAGCAGCTCAAACGTGATCCTTTCACCAATAGAAATGTTTGGTTTGTCAGAGCTATAAAAATAGATAATTTAAGCCTCAAATCTTCCCACAATCAGACAAAATAATAGCATACTTTTTTCCAACCATTTATCAGAATCTCTTAACAGCAAACCTTTATGCTAGATTCCATCATATATCAATCACAGTTTTTTCTACATTAGGGAGTTGCAAAAGTATTCACATCCCTTGAACTTACTTCACAAATACTGATGTATCATTATTGCTTTTAATGTACTCGATCAACAAAGAAAAAAAACAATTTTGATGTAAAGAAAACAAGAACAACACATGATTTTCCAAGATTGGTCATATGTATTTGCGTCCATCCAGACTAGGCAAGGAAAATAATAATTATAGAAGTATCCAAGAGGCCCATGGTATCTCTAGAGGAGCTGCAGAGATTCACACCTCAGGTGGGAAAATCTCCTGGCAGAAAGAACCAATAAAATAATAAACCAAAAAAAGAATCAAACAGATTGTTTTTTCAACAAAATAGATGTTTGGTCAGTGAGCAAATTTAGTGGAAAGTAATACTCAACACTATGTTCATTTTGGGTGGTAGCGTTATGTTTGAAAATGTTTTCCATCAGGGCAGAGAAAACTTTGTGGAGTTTATGGGACTGTTAGAAGTCACAAAAGATTTGAAACTGATGCAGAGTTTGTTAATTAGAACAATAACCAAAAACATACAGCCAGAGACATGAAAACTGTAGAACTCAACAGTGGATTGAGTCTATTTATTAATTAATTTTTTTTTTGTATTTCTCTTCCTTATCATTCCCACTTGCATGTATAGAGATTTGAAAATAACAATGTCTTAAAAAAAAAAAAATCTAAAATATGTTAATTATAAATGCACTTGGCTGAACTTTGACTCTCATTATTAACATTGGCAGCCCCTCATCTATAAGACTAAATTCCCAGGAAGTAGCTCTCAGCTTCATAAAGGTTGGTGATCCCTGCACCATAGACTGGTTTATATTAATGCAGGTTAATCTGATAAAGATGTTTATTTTAAGGGTGGGCCTAAATTCAATCAAGTATCACCGGTAATTAAAAATCAACATTCACAGACCTGATTAAGACACAACTCAAAAAGACCTGCAACTTTAAAGCAAGCAAAAGATAATTTGACATATATGAACTATTTTGACTTAGTAGTAGTAATGTGATAAGATTTAAATTGTCCACAGCATGTCGGTTCTTCTGCATACTGAGCACAGCTGCTAAAGGATGTTTTCTGTTTTAAATAGCTCAAATATGCTTGTAGAAGGAAAAAACACCACAAAAAATCCCTGAAAGTGGTTAAAAAAAACCTTGCCATAGCTGATTTAATCCGTCCACATCCGAGCCCCACTGTTTGTAAGATTTGTGACTAACAAGGACATGAATGAAGTACTTCCCTCACAGCCCTTTCTCATGCGCAACATACAAAATTACGAGCAGAAATAGATTTTCCAGTGCTAACACGTAATCTGTGCTTCCCAATTGGCAAGGTTTAGAAACTACAGCAGGGTTAACTTAAAAAAGTTAGCCTGTGGTGCTCCTCATCCTGCGATAATAGGCCTGTCAGTAATGAAGAACAGGCTTGTTGCCAACAGGTGGTCTCTTTATAAGACCGGAGCCAGAGCACTCAGGATGGGGAGGAAAAAAAAAACTGCCATGGCAAAATGTGTCAGAATCTAATGTTCTGCAGAGTGAAAAGCCTGTTTTCCATCTTTTGTTCCCAGCCAGAGATTCAGCCTTGTTCCTCATTGTTCAGGGCACAAACGAGCAACAGTCTTTTTTGACACGGAGCCACAGATGAATAAAGACTGGAGCTGACTAGTCACAGGAAAGAGCTTTCTTTTTGGAGGGCTTGGAGCCCATTAAGAGTTTGTGAGATATGAATGGATATGAAACCTCTCCTGCGACCCCACAAAGATACAACTGGACGCACAGAAGACAAGGGACACCTCTGTGTCTTTTTACCAACCTTCCCAAGTACATTTCAAGACAGGGAGCAGAAAATGGACTGATTGACAGACAGGAATTAGAGTCAATAGGAAGTGAGTGGCTGATTGCAGATTTAAAAGGATACACTATGCCCATCCAACCCTAAAGCACCAACCGCTGACACTAATGTCAACATGTTGACATCTAGAAATACGTAACGTAGGGAAGAATTTAAGTGAAAACATACATTTTTTTGTTGTGTGAATTTCATTTTAATTTAATCTACCTCAAAAAGTCTTTGGCAACATCTACCATTTTACTATGACCTGATAGAGATCATAAGATTTTTAGCAATCCATGTCACTGCAGGCTTCAGTCTGCACGTTTGGCTAAGTAGGCAGATGATGGGTGGATCCCAACAAAAGCAGCACACCAAATACAAGCTTTTGTCCCGCTCCATAATCCATTTGTTACACTCAGACCAATTTGTCCTCATTAACCCTCATAAGGGGGCTGTGTCTGAGACAAAAGCTTCCACGGAACAATGAGAATACCCAACCCTCTCCCCACGTTCACATCGCCAGAGCTCAAGTGCTCCCCCCTTTCTCTGCACACTGTGGCCCCCTTGTTGCTCCGAGGGTTCCAGTTCTATGAGCAAGAGATGGACAGAGCCGTCAACAAGCAGGGTACACCTTAAAGACGGGGTGAAAAGAAATGTCCTCATTTCCGGCATGAAGAATGAAATATCTTTCCCCCAAAAAATCACAGTGCAAGATCTTCTGTTTTATTCAGGTCACTCCATCAATCAAGTCTGAAATAAATCCTGACAGGAAGTAAAAAGAGCAAAGACAAAGAAGAGGAAGGGGAGTTACTGTAATTTCCAAAGATGTCAGAAGGGCAGACTTCTCTATACCTTTAAAAAATGCATTTATTTCTAGAAACAGTTTTATATTTGCATCAAAATGTAAAAGCTTCTGATTGAGTCAAAGTTGTTGCCTTAATCAGGATTCTAGATTGTCAACCATTAACTAAAAAACCCTAACTCCATTTCTTTTAATATTTTTGCATTGAATCGACTTTAAAAACAAGCATTTTGTTCAAGGGAATAACATATAACATATATGATTTTTTTTCACTTCTTCACTAACAGACTTGGCTCCCACAGTCATAACCCTAAAAAGGCTAAAAGAAAATTTAAATCTGGCACAAAGATGATAGAAATTAGGCTTGGTTAGATCATTTCATCACCTGCAATCACCTTTCACCAATTACAGATCCACAGATGTCTCTTCTATATGTTTTTCTCACCCTTTGTTTTAATCAACAACTTCATATTGTTCAAGCAAAAGGCCACTTTGACGTTTCTACATCTGTTTAATGAAATTGAAAAGTTATTAGGACCCTCTGCTTTTGAACTTTCATTAAAAACTTAATACTCTAAATGAAGCTCAGACACATTGTAAAGTTAAGTGACATATATCATTCCGTCAAAGTTGGCCTGTCACAAATGTTTTTTCAAGTCCAAAGATTCTTTTGTAACTCTGAAACAATATAAAGCTTATAATGCATGCAGGCATTATTCAAATGAACCCATTAAAATACTTTAGTAGATGCAATAACATCAAGATGCAGAACAAAAATAGCTTGTGACATTCTTTTGACTAAGCAAATAACTATTTAGCCACCAGGGGCGCTTAACTGACATTGAACATATATTTCATCCCAATAATGTAAACTGGGGGAGGGGGGTTGATCTTGAGGTATCAGAGTCTGCATTTATTTTCAGTTTTTGTTTTCCATAGAGCTTTTCCAATAATTATAGGGAGGTTGTTCTTTGTGTACCATAGCACCTCTATAAAAAAAACAAAAATGTTTTAGTTAGAAGGGGTCTTAATGAATAACATTAAAATCCAATATTAATACTCACAAAGTAAATATATTGGTTGGGAATGCCAAAGTTACATAATTTGAAATATATTGAAGCACCATCTTTTTGTTTTGATAGTCTTCACAAAAGGTCGTTTTTTTTTTGTTTTGTTTTTTTTTAAAGTATTTATTGCAATACCTTAAATTTATTGAAAATTTCAAAGGGACTTTAATATGGGTTATGGGGTTTCAAGGACATGCATGAATTGATCAGCTAAACATAAAACTATGAGATAAATCTTAGCTAAATGCAGCAGCTCTTCACTTTTTATCATAAAGAGGAAATGCATAATTATTCCTTCAGGGAATTGCTCAGCGAAAACTCACACAAGCCTTTTATGTACATGTCACAGTGTCAAACGCAGCGGCGTCCCATTTAATGCTGGTTTGTTGGGTCTCCAGTATGCTTTCCAAACAGAGCTGCAGTAATCAGGTCATTTGTTATAATGACAACCATTAGGGGTGATCATCGTCACACAGCGGTCGGGAAGATAAATCAGGTGCTCTCTCGCAGAGGTTCATCTCGATTACACACACACACACACCTTCCCATCATTACTGAAGATTAAATTACCAAGCCTTAGGTTTAAAAATGAATTTTCTGAGTTATTTAAGAGCGAATCCTAATTTGGTTTGTTATAATTGCTATTTAGATGAACAAAATTACTTAATTTGAAGCAACCGATGCTGAGTGCTTAAAATAAAACCTGGAGCATAAAAAAAAAATATATCAAAAGTTTTGATAGAAATATTTAGAGTTTGTTTTGTCGATCATATAACAATGCTTTTAAATTTGTTTATTTGAACACTGAAAACCTTTTTTTCCAGATAAATAAGAGATGACACATATTTCAGCCTTCTTTTCCAAATCATGACTAAATCTGAGGCTTCAGTTATAAAGCAGAATAGAAAACTAAAAAAAATTAATTACAAAACAGCTGTACTGCTACCAAAAAATTAAATAAAATAAATAAAATCCATTGGATCTCATAAAGAAAAAAAAATCAAGTGGTGCATTTATAATTACATTAACTATGTGATGTGTTTACAGGGTAAAGGTGCCAAATAAAATGAAAACAATCCACCTACAGAGGGCCGGATTGATAAAAGCCACAAATCACTGATAAGCTAGTTCACATCAGGCCAATTCTTCCAAGAGTTAATGCAGCAATTCCATGTACTGAGTGGTATGCACAACAAGGGTTTTTATGAATCCCTGCAGGTGTTTAGATATGCTCTTAATGAGAACAGGAATAGTTTGCGGAGTGAGGGGGTGATCTCCTTATCAAGAGGATGTCTAAAGGCAAACATGGCAGTTCAACGTACAGAAAAATAATGTAATCGATTGGGTTTTGAATCAGGCAAGCATGTGGGACAGACAGTAGTGCCATTCATTTCTTCCATCTCGACCTCTCACCACGCAGCTATTAAGACTTAAAATTTTTGTGGATCAAGTGGAAAATAGGACCCACTGCACCAGCTTACGATCTTTCCTAGGGTCAGAAGTGTAGTCGGTTGCTTTAGCTTCGCCTTTGGAGGTTTTTACTTCCTCCCAGGGTTAAGTTCCCCACAACCAATCACCAGAGATGGGAAGCAACGAAGTGCAAATACTTTGTTATTGTTTTTTGGTAGATTTTTCTGATATTTTTACTTTACTTTACTAATTATTTTTATGGCGACTTTTTACTTCTACTTCTTACATTTTTACACAAATATCTGTACTTTCTACTCCTTACATTTTAAAAAATTGGCTCGTTACTTTAGTTTTGAATCATTTCAATGGAGTTACCGTTATTATTTTTCACGTCATCAATACCAAATTCAATCTAATTGGATGGGAATCTACGTTGCATTTGACGCACCACTACAAGATGAATCGACAGATTCGGCGGTATTCATTGGCGTCAAATCATTGCAGCTTGGTGGCGGTGGCGTTAGCATAGTAGCATGGACGACGAGATGATTGAAAATGAACACAACGGAGATCTAGTCCTATTGGCAGACATCCATTTAAAATGTAGGCAATGGCATGAAAAAAGTGGTTTCTACTTTTACTTTTATACTTTAAGTAAATTTACAAGCCTGTACTTTGTTACTTTTACTTGAGTAAAGAAGTTTAATCAGTACTTCCACTTTTACCAGAGTATTTTTTAACACAAGTATCTGTACTTTTACTCAAGTACGGAAAGTGAGTACTTTTGACATCTCTGCCAATCACTTAACTCACAACAAAAACAAGAATTATAGGCAGCATAACATTCTTCCAGAGCTTCTTCTTCATTTCTGTAACACATGTTAAAGGTGGAGCAGCTGTCATTCCTGAAAAGGACTTGGTGCCAGCAGCAGATGACAATGAGATTGATACATTGATCAGATCATATTTTAGGGTTTGTTTTTTTTAGTGTATTGGCAATGGCTGATACTGCTTGCTTTTAACGATTCATTAGTGCATTTAGCAGCCATGCCTTGAGGTAATGTGGAGGTCATGCATGGGTGCTCTATTTGTTTTGTGTCTGATTTGCTAAATTAATTTTTATTTTTTAGTTTAAATTGAGGCTAGTGTAACATTTGTTATGATGCAGATAAAAGCAGAAAAAGTCGCTGCACAAAGTAATTGGAAACACCCTAAATCATTTAGTAGTAGCTTTGCCCCGTCTGTTCCTGTTTGGCAAAGACACCATCATGGAGCTGTGCTGCTGCCAACAACACATTTGTTTATAGATGTTGAAGATCGGCCTGTTTTTCAGTGTAGTCCGGTTTCTCTGACTGTGACTAACTGGATGTGCTCTCTTCATCCTCTGACATGGGAGTTGGCTCGGAGCTCTTCTGCCTGGCTGTGTGTTTCCTGGACTGGGCCGCCTTTTAGAGCTGCTTTTTGTATCTCTGCTTCTGTCTCCTTGAACCCCAGTCAGCCTCAGCAGATGGCCGCTCACACTGAGCCTGGTTCTGCTGGAGGTTTCTTCCTGTTTAAACTGACTTTTTCCTCTCCACTGTCGCTACAAGCATGCTTAGTGTGAGGGATTGCATTCAAGTCAATGTAATCAACTGGTTTTCCTTAGATAGAAAACTTTGAATCAATCTTACTGGATGATCTGGTGAACTGGAAAGTGCCTTGAGAGTGACGTGTTGTGAATTGGCGCTATATAAATAAACTGAATTGAATTTAGGCTCCATGTTCTGGACAGTAAGCATGGGGCCCACTAGAAGGAGCTGAGTTCTCTAAAGTAATGTCCAGATTGCTCTGTTGGCACATTTTGCACATCTCCATGATAAAAATAATTAATGCATCTTTTGCATCTCCTTAATCATATTTAGTTACTTTAACACAAATGATTCATGTCCAGCCCTGCTAATATGAAACAATTGTAGTAAAGAAACTAATTATGTTTAAAGGTATAGTGGAGGTTGTTCTTTTTCCATGTGGATCATCAAAATAATTGGTCCTCCTAATTGTCAATCATTCTGGTGATATGTTCACGTAAGGCCGTCCTTCGTGCTCATCCCCATTTTCACTTACCGGTGGCGAGTCTGACATAGTGGAAAAATTTCAGTTCTTCCTCTGGAAAGTAAGCTTGTATGAGCGATGCTAACAGCAACTTTTAAACAGAGCCTGCACGAGGATAAATGGGCTTGCACGCATTTAATAGGCGTTCCCTCTCAGGAGCAGGTACATGGTTGTGCATGTGCATTTTTATTTAAAGTGGAGAGGGCGTGTCTTTTCAAAAAAGCGCAAATTTACCTTTAAGTAGGCCCAAAAGATGCATGAATTATCTTTCAATGACTGCTGGGGTTAATCTCATAGGGCTGTGATTATCCTCTACATACATATTGGCCCTGGGTAAAAAAAAATAATTAAAAAACAAATTCTCTGAAAGTTTACTTCCTGTCCTCTGTAACGAATGCTTTTTATAGTCCTGATAGACAAAGCAAACCTTCTTGGCACATAAGGAAGAGACATCCTGATGGGTTGCATGTGCAATTATTTGAAAAATTCAGGTGTCACCTCATCATAACACTAGTAATAGTGACTCTAGGGACATCCAACACTTAGAGAAGATGGACAGATGTCAGGCCTCCACCTGTAGATGGCCGTTTCTGGGTCGTTTTCTGATGTTTTTTTGGCTTTGAAGTAAACATTATAATAGTTTTATTGATGCATATGATACAAAGCTGTTACTGATGACCAACCGCCTCTGCATCCTGACAGCATTAGACAGAAAAATACTTGTCAAATAGGATTGGTCTTTGGTCCAAAACATGCCATAAAAAAAAAAGACAAAAAAATAAATCAAACAACAACAAAAAAAAAAGCAGGAATCATTCATTCAATCAGTTGTGCTAATATGCTTTTTGAATTTTAATTTATAATTTAGACTATATATGCTAATGAATATTTAGAGTAGAACCTTAATTTATGAATGAAATGTTTTGCTATTCGACTCGGTTTTATTTGTGATTTGGGTCTATACAAACCTACAGAGGTGAACTGAATTAATAAAATCTAAAAAGATATTTCTGTAACAGCTTAGAGTAAACAGGATAAACAGTAGTCTGTTCTAAAAGTTACTGATTCATTCTATAACAAATATGCACAGAATCCTGATGTGAAACGCAGCACTGGTTTTATTGTAGATGTGTATCAGAAAGGACAATCGGTTCCGTATCCCGGCCCAAAGTCAGAAACCCTCTTGAGCAGCGCTGCCTTCACTGCACTGATCTTCTCATCCAGCTCGGTCAGGGTGCAGTTCTGAAAGACAGCCAGTTAAAGTCAGATGGTCATCAATATGTTCATCTATGATTCAATTGTTGTTGAGATGAGAGCAGAGAAGTACCAACCTGATCAGTGGATGTCTTAGGCCTCTTGTGGAGATGACTCTGCAATGTTAGCAAACATTGAAACTTGTTGATTCATCCAATTTTTAACCAAATACTTAAACTTTGAGTCATTTGATGGAACAAATGGATGCATTTAACTAAGAAAACTATGCATAGCATGCAGTTTATGAGAACAAAACCTTTTCTCCCATGTGATAGTGTTTTCATTAGATGTTTTGACAATAAACGGGAGTAAAAGCATGGGATTAGTTGGGGGGAGTATCATACTACAAACATTACAGTAAATACAATGAAAAAGATGTCCTACGGCTTGCAGTAATGTGTGATGAATTGGCGTATTCTTTATTTCCTCTAAAATCCTTTAGTATCCTAAGTATTAGAATGTTGTTCCTAAAATCCTGGGCCAACTGTGCGACGCTTTTTACTAAACACCAAACTACAGCAGAGAAAAAACAAGAGGAGGGTTTGGGAGGAGACAGGGAAAAGAAAAGACCCCATCTTTAGCCATTTATTCATAGACACTCGACATCTCTTGCTCTGCTCGCACAAACATGCAGCGAGTCAACAGCAGATGGAGAGTAGTACTTTCACAGAAGCAGCATGCTGTGCTGAGGAATACTAGTATGAGAAGACATGCAGCATCTCAAGCACACTTGGATAACTGAAACGCTGGATGGTCTCCTTTAGCTTAGGAAATCAGAGTTTGATGGACTGGGCTGATTCCTCAGAGGTTTATTATGAGGTCCAAATCATCTTAGCATCTGCACTAAAAAGAAAGGAAAGGCTGACGTTCCTCTTATGTCATGTATTTATTGTTAGATAGGTCCAGATATCAGTTATCTTTATAGTTTAGTACAACTTCTTCAGCTTTTCCAGATAAATTGAAATCAAGTAACATTAATTTTGCTCACAGGGTTCACTACTAGCCTTGTTATGTTTAACTCATTATTGCTGCCAGACATTAACCATTTATCGTTTACCCCCCTCTGTTTAAGGTTTCCTCAGACTTTTACCATAGCTATTTTCTTTTTTTCCACTTTTTCTTTCTTTTAAGTTCTTCAAGTTTCTCCCAGAGTGATCTGTATATCCTGACGTTATGCTCATTACGCGTCTTTTTGTTTCTTCTGACAACTTTACCATTTGGAAAAAACTTCAGTCCCTCATTGAAGCCAACGGGTGACTGTTCAGGATATTCATAAAGTTAAACAGAGGTAAAACCAAGCTCCTTGTATAGCTATAAAAATAAGCATTTTTAATAAACCTTAAATTGTTTCAAATGTTGCAAGTATGCCAATAACTACAGAGTATTAAAGTACAAAATGCTTTTTACCACCTTAGAAACAAAGTCAGATCTAGGGCTGCAACTAACGATTATTTTGCAAAGCGATTAATCTGTCGACTATTTTCTAGATTAATCAGTTAATACTCGGATACCCAAAGGTACCTTAAAGAAGACTTTTCAGAACACTTAACTAGGTGAAACTAAAACTTACCACTTGGATAGAGCATATTAACAGAGAAATTTTTTTTTTTTAATCTTAAATGCAATATGTTCACATATTTTAGGCATATATCCTCTAATTGGTTTGCTCTGTCAGCTAAAGGCATACTTTAGAGTCTCTACACTCCAGTTAATGATTAATTTATTACTAAATTAGTTAGCAATTATTTCAATAATCGATTAATCATGATTAATCTAATTGTTTCAGCCCTAGTCACATCCCTCTTAACAAAACCTGAACTTGAAAAATGACATATGCCTTTATTATTTTATGTTAGATTATTAAACTTTGCCTACTTTAGTATTGCAGGAATTCTCAGCTAAGAGAACAAATAAGCTAAGCTACTAGACAATGACCAAAGGGTTGAGCGCAACCCCAAAAATCTCTGTACCCTCTTTAAAGATAAACGATTCTTTCAAATCTCTGTGTTGTTTCTGTAACATCTACTTAAACCTACAATCAAGTTAAAATCCAGTTCTTTCAGTTATCTGCAACAAAACTTGACTCTCTTTTTATCACATCATACTTGATTTAGTAAACAATCTTTTTTTAATCTATATGCCCTCGTATGTTTTTTTGGATTAACTTTATGTAACTTCATGTTTTTTGACTAACATATGAATAAATAAAGTTGCCTTATTTGCCTTGAGATAAGTACGTGAAAAAAAAGTAAATGTCTTTTGTTTCTAATCCATATTTTTGGTAAAATGTGTTGAAGTAATAAGCATAAAAGATGAAACTCCATTAGCTTTTTACAAAACTCCTCTGAGCAAGTGGTTTTCAGTTTTTAAACAGCCGTGGACCAATACTCCACTTGGTAATTTAGGCATCACACCACTTTAAACAGGTTCTTTAAAAGCGTTTTTCTAACACACAGTGAATGTCTTACTTTGGCAGATGCTGTCATTTTCTGTTCAAACACATTAAAGCCTGCCAATTCAAAATCTAAACAGCCAGCAAGCTGCTAGCTACATTACCAAGTTTCTCTTTACTAAAAGTAAGATAAACAGCTATATAAGGTAAAAGCTGGTGCAAAGACACCTCACTAAGTGAGTGTGTTTCTTATTTAAAATGCTGTACAGACTGACTATTTAAATCTGAGTAGGCAGATGACTGTCGCTTGACAATAGCAGACACTGAAGTGGCCTAAATGGGCTGAAAAAAAGAGGTGAAGATGGCAGCAATATACACGGATATATAGTGACACTGTGATGATCTATTGCAAAGACCCTCAGCCCAGACACAAGATGTGACACTACAAGCTTTGCTAATTGCATGACATGGTATAGACACCTGGGCTCCTAAAAGAGGACGGTTAAGTGCCGAGAGCGTTGAGTGGATGCTGGAAGGTAAATCTGAATATGCTTGGTGTGATTTAAACAGTGCAGCTAAATGGGCAAATAGGTCACTGTAAGAATCCCCGTCCGTTCACTGCTCTTGCAAAAATATACAAAACCTTATAAAACTTTTTTCTTTAAAGTTTTGTCTCGTTAAAACCACAAGCTTTAGTTTATTTTGTTTGGATGCTATGTGTTTGACCAACACAGAGCAGTGTCTAATTGTGAACATCTTTTACTGCAATTACAGCTGCATCTCTTTAATTTAATGGGATGTCTGTGCATACTGAGACTAAAATTGTTGCCAACAATTTGCATATCAGCTTAAAATAGGTTGCAGAACTATGTAAGCTAAAACTTTTAAAGCTTTGCCAAAGATTTACATTATGGTTTGGGCTTTGACGGATCCATTCCAGTGCAGATCTGACTGCAAATCAATTCTACTACAGTCCAAAATCCTTTGCTACTTCTACCAGGTTTTCCTGTTTAAAGCTCCATTCATCAACCCAGAGCAACTTTCCCAGTATTCATATGAGCAGATTCAGGGAGCATGTGAACATTTGTTTTCTATTTTATCAACTCATCTATCATATAACCTTTAAAAAATATATATATATACTCTGAGGGTTGTGTGCACCAGTTTATGCTCTCAAAAAAACTTAGGAAGATCTGTATTCAGAAGATAGGACATGTTATATTTTTACTTCTTATCTATTTCTGTAGCTGCAATATATTCCTACATATTAATACAGGGTTCCTACAGCAT
>NW_015151029.1:142380-145231 GCF_000732505.1 Cyprinodon variegatus | reverse complement strand
AAAAAAAAAGGTAAATTTTAAAGTTTTATTTAGATTACAAAAATAAATCATAATAAAAATAATCCTATGTATGACGTTTTAAAAATTAAGACCTACAAAAGAGTGATTTTAGACATTTTAATACCAATTAAGGCCTTAGTTTTATTTCGAAGAATTCAATGCCTTTTAAGACTTTTTAAGGACCTGCGGGAACCCTGTAATAGTAAGACTTAATTGGAACAGCTTTTCTATATCCTCTATAAGGTGATTAAAGAATTGTATCGATTAATTGGCCAGCCCTAATTCATTATAAATCCTAAAGACTCACAGTAGACTGAAAGTACTCAGGGGAGAGTCCTTCTAACTCCAGAATGCGATCCTCCAGCTTCTTGAGCCTCTGGTAAACATTCAAAGGAACTGGACCCACTGAAGAGAGAAAAAAACTATCATGAATACATTTATATAAACTGGGTACTTTATATAATTCCTTATATTTTGCTGACCTGATGGCAGTTTGAGATGAGCCTCAATGTTTTGAAGACGCTCTTCTGTTGCTGCATTTCCACAGTCTTTGGCTGCTTGTCCCTTTGGAGGCTCCCCAGCCTCCCCTTGGCCCCCGGTACTACGTGTCTGGGGCCCATAAGTGTTTACTACTCGTGTGACTGCCCAGTCAAAAAAAGAAACAAAGGCTGTGACTCAGGGGAAACTGGAGTGATGTCAACAACATGAGGATAGCTGCACAAGGATATGAAAATGCTACCAACTTCACGTATCAATTAGTGTACTATTGCAAATGAGTGCAATATTTGATATATTGCTATAAAGCTTAACATGTGCATGAACACTTTGCACAGAAATTATACATCAAGTTTTAAATATAACGTCTATTTTTAACAAAAATGTATTTTTTAATGTGAACAATTTCAGATGCTCTTACCTTTTACGTGGCTTTTAAACCCTGGGTATGGAGTAAAGATGGCATCTGTCCTTGCACAGCTGTTCTCTAGGATCATATTTCACATAAAAAGCATTTAGATGTTCCCATTTTAATGAAAAGTCTTCTGAAAAACAAAGTATACATCACACATGAACAGCAGTTTCTACTGATTTTGTGTTACTGGTGTCTCAGACAGGCTTTGAATTTCAAGCAGGTCCCCCGTCTCATGTTTTTCTGCACAGAACAGGTTGCATTTTTAAGGCCGAGCGTGTTAGCTACTTCAGGCCCACTCTTGTAGCAGTTCAGCCTGACCTCTCGCCTGTGGAAATCAGCTCTCTCCCAAACATTGGCAATCTGTGTGCAGGCTCCCTCTCCACCCTGCCCCCAACCCTCTCCTCCGTTCTCACCCTGATTGCAGTCGATCACGTTGCAAAACTCGCGCACATTGTTTTCATTGATCTCCATCTGCTTACGTTCCATAAATGCAGATATTCTTCGCTCTATCTGGAGACACAACAAAGATAATAGGACACAATAGATTGATGAGGTACTGATCGGTTTGAAGAATGAAATATTTTTTTCCTACTTAATGTTGTGGAACAGGGTGATGTGGTGATTTATATTACATAGAATGAGAAATGTAATGTAATAGACTAATCTAGGGAGCAAAAAAACAGAAGAGGAAAAAGAAAAAGATTTCTTCCATCGTTATATGATGGAATACGAATGCGGTTTGCTTGGCTACCAAAATAAATGCACAACAGAATGCCGCCTCTTGTCCTTCATCCACATGCAATCTCAGAGTAATGAGCATCCACTTCATAATCCATCAAGGACCTGGCCCTCTCTCAAAACCCTCCAACAACGTGGTATGTTCTACCCCAGCCCAACTCTAAAGCACCCCTTATTCTCTGTCGAACCCGGTCTATCAGGTCTCTATCAAGCGTTTCGCTGCACGTCATGCTCACATCCTCGGGAGCAATTACTTATGATTATTCATTTGGCTTGACAGAATGTGAAGGGCTCTAAAATGTCACAGCCAGAACAGCTGACGGATCCGCTGAAATGGACCAACCTCTGACTTTCCGGCTCGGATCTGGATCATGACGTCATCCGTCGGGGTCTTAGTCTCTGCAGCATCTGAGCCGGGTGGACTGAGCTCTGAAAACCCTGCTGTCTTCTCCTTAGATGAGGGTGACGTGACTGCTTTATCAGAAATATTCTCCTTCGTAGATGTGACAGCTGCAGACTCAACAAGGGACCTCAGGGTTTCTGAAACAACCTACAGTAAAACAAAAAAAAATACACATCCTATTAAAAAACACAAATCAGCTATATCACCAGATGTATTATTCTTATCAGGCAGAAAAAAAGCACCCGATGCTATATATCAACATAGCTGTTCATCAGGACAAATAGTCAGTTCATGATTAACATTAAAAGGTGCAACTTATCCAGACTCGTTTTTACATAAACCTGTAAACATGTACCAATTTTACCTGTAATTTAGCAATGTGGTCCTGCAAACAGCTGAGAAAGTGAGTCTCCGAGGATGACGCCAGATTTATAGCAGCGTGGTTGACCTCTATTCTCAAAGCAGCATCCCCAAATCTGAGCTTCATTTGAAAAGAAATGACAAACACAAGCTTACTGACAAAGTACTCATTTAAGAAACAAATCTAGACTAAGAAATGTTAAGGGGTTTTCTGGCCAATCTCCAGTTTCTTTTGAAGACTTAAAGGCTAAGTGCAATTTTGAACAATCCCAATTTAGCTTAAACATAAAAGATATGCAGTTAGTAATTTGCCTTTTTTTTTTCCAAATATCATCCTAATTTTTTCATTTTTTTATTATATAAAATTTAAAAGAGCATGTTGATAGTTTTATAAACTACTAATTGTGGCAGAACTTAGCTTTTCTTAGCTTTTTTCCAAT
>NW_015151029.1:131983-141816 GCF_000732505.1 Cyprinodon variegatus | reverse complement strand
ACAACAACAAAGGAAACATTGAAAATAATATATATGGCGGAATGTAATTTTGTTTTAATTGCCAATTTTACTTTTACAATACAAAAAAGTCATCCTTAATATCAAGAAGTTTGTAAGTGTCAAATAACATTCAGGAAATATTTCAAAATACTTTTCATCCATGGAATAGTTCATCTCTGATCAGTTTTTATAGGTCTTTTTCAGTAAGAAGCCTGTTGCTTGCCCGAGGAAAATAACGGTTAGCTAAAGTTTAAAGAGAAAACAAACTCGAGAGAAAAAAAGTAAAAGCTACAGTAACAATCTTAAGATAGCTAAGTAATACGATAAAGCAACTGTGAGTATTTATAGGCGATGTTGCAGACATTTTACATTTCTATACCCACACAAAAAACAAAATTCCTCCAAATAAATAATTGTATCATATAGGATAATTGCAATATAAAGTTATTTCACCGTAAGAAAATAACAAAAATTGTCACAGGTAACGGATAACTAAACAAAACAATCTAACAGCATCAAAACAGTAAATGAACGGGAGGTTAGCCGAAGCTAGCGTCATGTTGCTAAAAGCATTAGCACGAGGCTCATTAACCACCTTTTTAAAGTGAATTAGACCTAAACCCTATTAACCAACCTGTTTTCCAAAGTGTGAAAGGTGCCTCAGCATCACATCCACGCAGTCCCTGTAGCTGGACATTTCAGCGGGCTCTTTGGGAGGAGCGTTAATTCCACTTAGCTTTGTTGTTTCCGCCATTGCTGTTGAAGGGGCTCACACTACTGTGCTGTGATTGGCTGAGGGAGCAGGAACTCGGTCACGTGATCGATGACAACGCACCAACGGTGGCCCGGTTGGTCCGAGCGCCACAGCTGGGAAGGCTTGTACTGGCTGGGAGTAATTTTTGGATCAAATGGAAATTGTCAGCATCACATGTTATTAATCATTTGAAGGGAGATCAAATTACAATCAATGACGTGGTAAAGATATATAATTAAGATATATAACTATTTAAAGCATCAGGGATTTTAAGTCTCACAAATCAAATAAAACTTTAAAGTGGTGTTGAAAAAAAGATGTAATGCAGTAATGTGGATTTAGGGTCCTTTACTGTGTTTCTCATTGAAAATGTAACAGTAATATAGTCTCTAATCTCAATCCAGCATTAATTTTACATAATAATAATCTATATATTCTTTTTTACACCTTACCTTAATACATATATTATTGCTTTTACTGTAATTAAGTTTACATTGGAATTCCACACAGATAAAACTTACCGTATAGCTTAACTTTAAAGGCCGGCGCTATAGTACAGCCTGGCTATAAGTGAAATGATGCATCAAGTTAGAATTATAATTTGTAAAATGTAATAGGTTAACCTTTTTGTATAACTGTGAAATTATTCATATTCAAATGAATGCACAAAGAGTAAACATCTCTAACTTTAGGACACAGTTTTGTACAGCTTACTCCTGATAAAGAACATGAAATATGGTATTCCACAATGTTCAATGTTTGGACAAATGTTTTTTTTTTCTTTAGGTTTAGGTTAATACACATGTATGTAGTTCCCAAGATATTAGAATGTATTTTATTGACAGACTTAAACGTTGTTTTCATAAACAATCAAGGAAATACTTTATTGATAGAAACAAATACTGAATTAATTATTTTTTACCAATAAAAAAATCTATGTTTTGATTTGCGTTTTGTTTTGTGTTGTTTTTATTTTTTTTGTGTTTTTTTTCACTTTGATCTTAACTTAAGCATAGAATATCAAAATAGGCAGCAACTCTCATTTTTAATGAAGGTAAGAATAGTTTGCAATTATATGAACTTCATATTTTACATTTTGCCTTAACCTTCTATGTTTAAAATGTTTTTTTTAAGTTTGTGGTAACAAAGATTTTAATAACATTACAACCTTTTGCTTTGCAAAAGAATGAGCCAAATATTATATAAAGCTGATTCAGATGATGCAACAAATTAAGTTGATGTATAAAAACATTTCTTAAACAATGATAAGAAAATTTGCTTTTACCTACTAAATTTAAATAGCTTTTCTGTAAAGCAGTTGGAATCTAGAGTTAATGTTTTATTTAAAGTAAAACATATGCTGCCTACTTTATTATCTATTTAATGTCCTTAAGCTGCATAGAAAACATTCAGGGACCTGAGATTTGGTGTGGGGTTCTAAGATTAAATCTGTTATTTGAGCAAACACGGTCGAGATAAGTGCAGTTTATAATATTAACTTAAAATTTTATATATGTAGTCATTCACTACTCGTCAACAGGTCTGCCAAGATTTTTTCTGCAATTCACAATATTCTCCATCACGTACTTTTCAAAAAGGCTAAAGAATGAGCACTTAATTATAAGAACATTGTGCTTCTGACAACGGTGGACTAAGCAGCAGGGCACTGGGATGGGAACCTAGCCACAATGGTGCATTTCTCTGAGTTGAGTGACTGTGGGAAAATTTCCCTCCCCTATTCAGGCATTTTTTCCTTCTTTCCATATAATGAGGAGAAAGCCTGATGAAGGAAACAACAGAAAAAGAACAATTACAGGCAAAGAGACGGCACAGCGCATGCACTCAAAACTTAATAATGCTCTTTTAGAAGGGTTAATCATTTCAGGAAGGGGTCTGACGATAAGCCCCTTTTCTGTTAATTCATTTGCAGGGTGATATTTTTTCACCCCAAAACAGGAAAGGAACTGTAACACTTGACATGGTTTGACATGCAGAGGTTTTGCTAAATGTTCCCACACAGCAAAGAGCTCTGAAATAAAAAGAAGAGGAACATTTTCCTTTAATTTGCCTGGCTGCAGAACCAAGAGCTGATTATTCTTCTTTTCTAGACATGTTATTTTAAGGTGTGTCAGCAGCTTAAAGCTAGAATTGATATGTTTTAGTTTTTTTTTTACATGTAACACCAAATTGCAGATCTTGAGGTGAAAGCAAGAGTTTTCACCTCAAGATCTTATCTGGTTATAAATAGGGAAAATGGTAATATTTATATCATTATGTGCCACTTGAAATACCATTCCCTTTTAGTTACTATTATAAGTCATCTTTTCATCAAAAATCATATAACTAATGTTTTTGTATATATATAGTTGATAAAGTGCTTTAAACATGTAATTTCTAAGAGTTTAGGCTGAGTTTAATTACATTTAATCATATATTAACAATTATTTCCACTTCTCAAGTATAGATTTCTGTACTTTGATGGTTCTGTACAGTTTATAGATATTTGAACTTACCACAGCTCTAAAAAGCTAAGTTTAAAGTAATATTCAAAAAACTTTTCTCTCTGCCCAACGTAACCCAATATTTAACAAACAAAGACATGCAGGACAATAATGTTTAAGTCATAATATAAATGGGCATTTTAAGATGAAGATTCTGAGTGAGTTTGCATAAAAATTTAAATGTGATATCAGTAAGTTATTCTATTGATAAGATTTTGCATAAATAGATGCCTGCTACAGAGAATACTTACTCTCCAAGCAGATGGATGAGAGCCCAATGCACATTTTTGTAAGGACTATATTAATCAAGATAACAAATGGTTTGTTTTTCCAGCACTCAGCAGAAGTTAGACATGCGTGCTAAAACCTCTATCTGTTTTTTCCATTGTTAGTATTAACATCAGCTGTGAAAAAGAAATGAATACTGTAAGCTGGATATATGGATATACAACTGCATCGTCTGCAAAAACTGAATCGCAACTACAATTAACTGAATAAAACAATCCCTTATTTTATTTCATAGATGGGTTGACAGATGCTTTATTAAATTTTTGAGCTGTGATGCTATTTTTGCAAGAATCTTGACTCCCACCACCTGCACTGGGTTAAAGGAATAGTACACCCAAAACATGATTAGCCTTCATTTTCTACTCACCCCCATGCTGAACAACACTCTGGAGTACTTTTTTGATATCTCAAATGCATCTGGAGATCTGGGAGGCTTCTTGCTGTCTGCTGACATTCAAATAATGGAGGTCTATGGCGCCCGAGACAGAAAGGTCCATAAAATTCCACAAAAAACGTTTCAATATTCCTCCATACTGCTCATCCAATGTATTCCAAGTGTCCTGAGTGGGTAGCATCCATAATTTACTCGAAACGAAGTCATTTAGAATGTTTTTAGAGCATAAACAGTAGTGTATAGGATTTCCTGAAAGCGCGCACATGCGCGCTCACAACGCTACGGAAGCCGGCAGACCAAACCAGCGCATTCAGCTCGGCAAAGAACTCATGCTCTTCCTCAACACTGAAGTCCTCAGACATTTTTCTTTCGTTGTTTCTTTCTTTGCACAGGTAAACAGCACATTTTTTCTTCTACGCTTGCATTATTGGCAGAGCAGACGCTGAATGCGCACTTTCATCTGGTTTGGTCTGCCGGCTTCCGTAGCGTCGTGAACGCGCTTTTAGGAAATCCTATAAACTACTGTTTATGCTCTAAAAACATTCTAAATGACTTTGTTTCGAGTAAATTCTGGATGCTACCCACTCAGGACACTTGGAATACATTGGACGAGCAGTATGGAGGAATATTGACACGTTTTTTGTGGACTTTTATGGACCTTTCTGTCTCGGGCGCCATAGACCTCCATTATTTGAATGTCAGCAGACAGCAAGAAGCCTCCCAGATCTCCAGATGCATTTGAGATATCAAAAAAGTACTCCAGAGTGTTGTTCAGCATGGGGGTGAGTACAAAATGAAGGCTAATCATGTTTTGGGTGTACTATTCCTTTAAATGTTGGTTGTGGAACTGGTGACCTGATCTATTAAGCTGGCAACAATCATCTTGTCATCCAAATTGTTTTTAGAGACACTTTATACTGATACATAATGAAAAAGGCAGCTTTATTACTGGAGTACAAATTGCATTTTTGGAAGCAATTTGCTATGAGCATATTTTGCACTGTCAGCATCTGTTATAATTTTTTCAGATAGTTGTTAAAAACTCTGAACAGTAAAAGATTAATTGCACAAAATTAATTCCTAAGCAAAGATGTGAAAGAAAACGTCTCTAATAACACCCTATAAAACGCTAGAGACAACGACCTTTACAGTATTTTATATTCAAATAGAGGCAAACCTGTTCAACTAAACTGAGAGAGTTAAAGAGATGAGGAAAACACCACTCTGTGCTGCTGTACACCCTTTACTGAAAGTTAGCTTTTATAGTTGGTCGGCAGGGGATTGCTTTAAGCCACTTCTGATTGCTAAGAGAGTTAATGACATGAACAAAGTGTTGAAGATCCTCATAATGTTATTAACCTGCTTTCATTTTTGCACTCATCTATTCTTGCTGCCTTTCCAACCAGGTGGAGGAAAAAGCAGCACTTTCATTTGAACCTGGCTCATATTCAGGGGCGGGACAATTTAAGAGTTATTGAACTGAAACTGTTTTTAGAACTTTATAGTGCTGTGCAGAATATTTGACCTCTCTTTAACCTTTTCCCTTTAAAAAAAAAAAATATATATATATATCACCACAAACTTAAATACAATTTCTTGGCATTTTATGTGACAGACCAACATAAGCACTACAAAAGTGTCAAATGGAGGAAAAATAATACATCAAGATGTTGAAAAGCTTATTTCAAACCATCAATCTAGAGAGTTTATTGTATTTATATTTACCTCCTATACAGTGAAATTATTGAAAAGTTATAGTTTAATCAAAGTAGGCTGAGGCCCTGTTATAATTGCAGCTACTATTTGGGGCCTTCAGATGATTTTTAAGCAGTTGTGAAGAAGTATAAAACTACTAAAGTTTAGGTTATGAAAACAATATTCCAAACTTTAAAGATCTTACAAAGCGCCTATTAAAGCATCTTCACAAGTTAGAGAGAATTATGTTACTGCAAACCGGCTGTTCATCTGATTGGCCAACCGAAAATCTCCATGGTTGCCTTTGAGGAGCTGCATAAATCAGTGTCTCAGGTGGGAAAATCTGATGACAGGATGGCACGTAACTCTGCAGTACACCAGTCTAGCGAATAGAAATTCATGTTTTTTTCCAAATGGAAAAAAAATGATCATGATTAGGTGATGCTCCTTTCAGAAGGTACAGTGGAAAGCAGGTCAAAGTTGATGGGAAGAGACATGGAGCTAAAAACAGGGAAGTTCATGACAGTACTGGTCAGGGCCTGCAAAAGGCATGGAGCTTAGATAGAAGATCTCACTGTTGCAGAATATTAAACACAGAGGCAGAGGTATAAAGGAATCTTTGAAATAGAAACGTATCAGTCTATTATAATGATGGAGTCAAAGTTCAGATCAAAATCCAATCAGTAAATGTGGCAGGACTTGAAAATCCCTGTTCATTAATGTAGGGCTGAAACAAATAAGCGGATTAATTGTGATAATTGATTATTGCAATAATCATCCACTAATTTAGTAATCGATTAATCATTAACTGGAGCTTCTAAAACATGCCTTTAGCTGACAGAGCAGCCCACTTAGAGCAGTTAAAAATGAAAACTGTAAAAAATATATATAAATATTTTGCATTAAAGATAAAAAAAAACGTTTTTGTCTGTCAATATCCTCTAACCAAAACTCCTCAAGTGGAAAGGTTATAGTTCCACCTGGTTTAAATTCGTAAAAAATTCTTCTTTAAGGAACCATTAACAATCAGATTATTAATCCATTAATAGAAAAAAATCGATTGAATAATCGATTTGCAAAATAATTGTTAGTTGCAGCCCTAGAATGATAATATTCTAACAGTCTAACTAATTTGAGGCATTTCACAAAGAAGCAATAACAAAAATGTGTCTGCAAATAAGCATATATATACTATTAAGGCATCTTCCAAAAAAGTAGTTCAGGTTTTTTTCAGGATAATTTCACAGTTTTTCCAGTTTTTCTTATTTTTTTAGCTTTTAAAGCAATGTATCACTTAAGGTTATTGTTTATTTTGTTTACTCTTTTTTTTTTACATTTGTCAAAGTCTGTCATGGTCACATTTGGAATACTTCTTAGCCTTGGGACTTTGACTGTCACTCAGGACTAGCAACAGTGTTGAAAAATATACAGAAAATAAGTATGTGCTAACATAATTAAAGTAAAGTAAAATAAAGTCAAAGTCCAGTTCAGTCCAGCCTAGTTCAGTTCAGTCCAGTTCACTCCAGTTCAGTCCAGTCTAGTCCAGTTCAGTCCAGTCCAGTCTAGTCCAGTTCAGTCCAGTCTAGTCCAGTTCAGTCCAGTTCAGGCCAGTCTAGTTCAGTTCAGTCCAGTTCAGTCCAGTCTAGTCTAGTCCAGTTTAGTTCAGTTTAGTTCAGTCCAGTTCAGTCCAATCTAGTCCAGTTCACTCCAGTTCAGTTCAGTCTAGTCCAGTTCAGTTCAGTCCAGTCCACTCTAGTCCAGTTCAGTCCGGTCTGGTCCAGTTCAGTTCAGTTCAGTCCAGTTCAGTTCAGTTCAGTCCAGTTCACTCCAGTTCAGTCCAGTCTAGTCCAGTTCAGTCCAGTTCAGTCCAGTCTAGTCCAGTTTAGTTCAGTTCAGTCCAGTCTAGTCCAGTTTAGTTCAGTTTAGTTCAGTCCAGTTCAGTCCAGTCTAGTCCAGTTCAGTCCAGTTCAGTCCAGTCTAGTTCAGTTCAGTTAACAACAAATTTTATAAGACCTAAATGAAGTAGACCTTTTTGGGGCATTTGGGCAATTAAGTTTGCTGTTCATGAAAGAGAAAGAAAAAATAACTAATTTTAAAAAGCCACTGGCATTTCAAGATATGTCAACATAAATATCAAACCATGTATGTGAACATGCTATATTTATAAATTGATTAAAGTAACAGACTATCAAAGGAAGCTTGCTCAAATGTATAGAGTACTAGAAGTTTGAAATGTGAAACAAATGGCATTCCACCACTGCTCAGGTCCAACGTGTAAAGTGAGGAATGTCCAGGTTACCATATGACATGTTGCAGTCTGTGAATGTTGTCCTCCAAGCAGCTGAGATGGTACTCAGTGGAGCCTAAACGGCTGCAGTGAAGTGCAGTGACTCAGAGTGCTTCAATCACTCAGCAGTCTTTCCCTGAGAGGCTCTATGTTGATAGTTTCCTTTTTATTACATCTTCAGTCAGAACTATAGAGACCCATTGGAGTCATGGCTGTCTGCCAAGCATCAGACATGTAACACAATGTTTGAGAAATCTGTAATGCATGAAGGTAAACAAGCAACAAACAGAAAAGGCTGCATCGTTGACTAGAAGCACGAGTTTTATTGCTGCCATAAAGGAAAAGTATTTCAGTTTATCTGGACTTTATTAACAACAGCATAGTAAAAAATAGTATTTTAATTTAGAATGAAACTAATTAATCAATTTTAATTTTAATTATTGTTTTCACCTGCTGATATTTTATCCCTAAACTTTTTTAGCTAAAATAATTTAAATTACGGTACTGTATTTTAATAAAATAATTGAGCTTAGAAATTTATTTTACAAAGTGTCTTTAAAGGTATGTAAAGAATATTTTTCTATGACTGCCATTACAGTCCTAACATAAAGGGCCCCCATGATCCAGTAGATCAGTGATTCCCAACCAGGGGTACTCGTACCCCTAGTGGTCTGCAAGGGGTACATGAAAATATTTTATTTCTTAGGTAGTAAAATAAAATAGGGCTGGGATCTGTTTTGTTTTGTGAGGACCAACAATTGAACAAGCTTTTATCATCCAAAGAGTAATTTTTTCTTTGAGTTAATCTTCAGCTTTGACACATCCAAACCAAGCAGAGGAACAGACTGGATGTAGAGAACAGCCTGGTATCAGCTATTTTTCAAACTGATCTATTGGAGCTCATCAAAGTAATGGAGTTGGTCTGACAAATTCTTGTTCTATATTTTGTTCCCAATTCATCAAGTTTAAATATGATCATAGGAAAGTTACCGTACTCAGAGGAGCTCCTGTTTTATAAATACAGATTTATTGTATGATTTTATTTTGTATTTCTTTTGATTCTTTACTAATTTTCAGGCAACATATTTATGGTTTTTTTTTTTTTTTGAAATGGAAAGAATAAAATGCCCAAGAATGAAATTGTCACATTAAAAGTTTAAGTAAAATAGTTATTATTTTATAATCAGTTATTGCATTTTCCACTTTTGGACACTCGTCAATACTTTTGACTGAGAGGGGTACCCATGTTCCGACAAAATTAATTTACCTTTGAACACAGCATATTACGCTTCAAGTAAATCAGTCTGGTTGGCCAGGCTACTATGATTCCTGTTGCCGGTGGTTATGGTGTTTTTGTGCTATTTAGATTAGCCTTATAGCCAAACATTTCTGCTCTTGTCTCATACTGTATCCCATGGATCATTCATTCAGCTTTGCAAAAAAAGTCTTTGGGGTATAATCAGAGGTCTCAAGAAACTAAGTACAAATACTTTGTTACCTTACTTAAGTAGAAACTTTGGTTATCTATACTTAACAGGAGTAATTATTTTTTAGGCAACGTTTTACTTCTATCCTTACAGTTTTTGCAATTATCTCTACTTTCTACTCCTTACATTTAAAAAATAAACTTATTAATTTTGTTTCATACGGAGCCCCTCTGATGACATGGTCAAAAAATAATTTTAATTGTGGCCACGAAGTAGTATTTCGTGCGCACGAAGTAGTATTTCGCGGCCACGCAATAAGTATAACCTCGTGGTCACGCAATAAGTTTAACGTGCGCACGAAATACTACTTCGTGGCCACAATTAAAATTATTTTTTGACCATGTCATCAGAGGGGCTCCGTAGTTTCATGATGGTCTGTTGGTATCAAAAAAAAACTAAAAACCATCAAAATAAGTTGTTTTATTCA
>NW_015151029.1:123206-131868 GCF_000732505.1 Cyprinodon variegatus | reverse complement strand
TGAATAAAACAACTTATTTTGATGGTTTTTAGTTTTTTTTTGATACCAACAGACCATCATGAAACTACGGAGCCCCTCTGATGACATGGTCAAAAAATAATTTTAATTGTGGCCACGAATAAGTATTTCGTGCGCACGTTAAACTTATTGCGTGACCACGAAGTAGTATTTCGTGTGCACGAAGTAGTATTTCGCGGCCACGCAATAAGTATAACGTGCGCACGAAATACTACTTCGTGGCCACAATTAAACATTTTTTTTGACCATGTCATCAGAGGGGCTCCGTAGTTTCATGATGGTCTGTTGGTATCAAAAAAAAACTAAAAACCATCAAAATAAGTTGTTTTATTCAGACAATTTATTTCTTTGTGGTAAGCTAATGGTAACTTGACAATCTTACCATAAACTATAAAATTTTTTAAACAAAATGAAGTACAAGGACGTTATCATGCAGAAAATGAATTGTCGTAACCAGTATAAGGTTTAAATTATCTGTCCTTAACATTTTATAGTGTATTATTTTTACTTTTAAACTTAAATTAGTTTTAAAAATGGTACTTTTACACGTTTTACATGCTTCGCTTTGTTTAAAAAAAATATAAATATAAAAAATATAACCGTGGATTGCTGGGGGACAGTGATTGGCCTACATGTTTTGAATGCTGGCGTACCATAAAGAATAAATTATGAACAGTTTAGTTTGTGCCTTCAAGTTGTTGCCCATAGGAAGACGTTACCTGGATATAACCTAACGGAATATCTTCAGAACGGCTCCAAATGACACAAAACTCATATGGGTGAGTAGAACATGATGGAATAACGTAAAATCAAGGTCACAATGTAAAAAAAAACGGCGTTCCCCTTTAAGTTGACACTCTAACTTCTACAAAAGTGTTTTTAAACAGTAGGATTTATACTTCTACTTGAGTAATAAACATTAATACTTATGACGCCTCTCGGTATAACTCTATCAGCTTTGCACATCTAGAGACTAAAATCTTTGCCCATTCTGTGTTTTTTACAGCCGAGCTTTGTCACATTGAATGAAAAGCAATTTTCAAGTCTTAGACCCGATTTTCAAATGGATTTACAGTCTAGATTAGGGGTCTCCAGCTCTATCAGTCAGGATTGATTATCTCTTCAGCATGCCATCAAGTTTGGCAAAGGCCTGGTAATGAGCCGCTCTTTTGATTTAGCTTCACTGGAGCAGGGATGCATCTATAAACTGCAGAATATAGTTCTTGATGGCTGGAGATTGAGACCCTGAGTTTTGACTGTGCTTGCCCCATTCTATTAAAATGCGATAAATGTGATTTGATCTACACCTTGGGGTCGCCATTCTGGGGCTCTGGCTGTATATATATATTGGGGTTGTTATTCTACCACAAAGGAACCTCCATCACAGTAAAGTTTTTTAAGCCTTTATCAAGTTTCCCTCCAGGATTGTGCTTTACTGTATCTAACTCCACATGTTTTCCCATCAGCTGTGATCAGCTTCTCTGACTGTCAAAGAGAAACATCCACCCAGGATGATGCTGCCATCACCATGTGCTCCTATGAGGGTTTTTTTTTTTTGCCACACTGAGTTCTGTAATAACTGCCAAACTGTGTCATGTTTGACATGAGCAAAAGATTTTTCCATATCTTTGCTGTTTAGATTTTGGTAAATTGTAAATGATTTATCCTTCTGGTTTTCTTTCCTGATAATATTCTTCATTCATTTCTTCAATAAATGCCAGATTTGTAGAGTGCATGATGTATAGCTGTCCTTTTTAATTGGGTTTCCATCCTCCTGTTGTAGGTTTTGTGAGTCTCTGTATCTTTTTCATCATTTATTACTTGATTTATTCTTTTCATGTCCAGCTCGCCACATTAGGTGTGCAGAAGTGTCATGAAAGGTTAGTGGATTTGCCATATAGGATTAATACTGTAAATATGCAATTTTCAAAACTTAGAATATTGTGTTTTCTCCTAACCTTCACCACAATTTTAGCCCTTACCTGTGTGCTGCTTGTCTGTTGCTGCTTCTTTTATAAATTCTGTAACAAATCTCAGAGCCTTCAGAGATAAGCTTTATTTATACTAATTTACATATAGGACACAATTCTAACAATCTGTTAGGTGAATTCTGAAATACTATATTTAGACATGTCAGATTAGAGAGTCTTATCAACACATTCATACCCCACTTTCCAGATTTTCTTTTGAGTAGTAAAATAATTTGACAAAGCATAATTAGCTTAATTTATCTTCTTTACAACTTTTCTGTACCGTATGTTTGCCATTTACTTCAATAAAACCAAGGTACATTGGCATTTGGTTGTCTCAATAGAAAAAGCGAGGACATTTAAGTCAGGTGTATACTGTACTTTTGCAAGAAACTGCAACATTTTGGAAAATATAAACTCTATATTATATGTGTCATTTAAATGTCTTTCTGCGGTCTTTCTATGAAAGCCTAACAGTAAGACTTGTCTATATTCATACATCCATCAAACGTACATTCATACATCTAGATCACACTTGTTCTTTGTCTCTGTTTGAATACATTAAGGTTTGAGAGTTTGTTAAATATAATTCACTCTTTTGTGAATCCCAGATTCGTGTTTTAATGATAACCTGAACCATTATCTTTCTTGAGGCGCATTTAGGAAATAAAAACTAAAAGAAAAAACAGTACTTCAAATATGGTGTGGCTCTTAAGCAAAAGCCTTTTCTTTCCCCACCATGATTACCTTTAATTTGAAAACATCCATTCAAATCTTAAAAGTGCACTGATGTTGTGTCCTTAGAAATAGAATATCTTAAAGAATGTGAATATTTTCTCTCCCTCCAGTTTCCCAATTATCCATCAAACTCAGTCTGTAAACCTGTCCCTAGGATTAAATCGGAACATATACTGCTCTCCTTTCCACTTCTTGTCGGCATCCCAGCCCCCACCTTCAGCTGCACCTGTCACCTGGGGGCCCCTGCCTACATTCAGGATCAATTTACATAACCTCATTTAGCAGTTCACAAATCAGAGCCATTAAGAGCTACTAACGGGAACCAAGGGTTCTAATTTAGCTTGCCTTTCACAGTGGGAAAATTGTTCAGTTCAGGCCTACAAATAAAGATCCAGGACTTAGCTTTGATTGTTGATTGTGATGGTAAATGTACAGATGATTAGAACAGATTTTCCCCCATATTGATTTCCTGCCAAAACACAGCAGGCTCTGGTCCTGCACTGGAAAACCACAAGAGGAGGTGAGCACAGAGGGAGTTAGCTGCTGACATTGATTTTGTACGTATAACATGTTAAGTATAAAAATTGAAATAAGAAAGAAAAATAGCTGGAGTCTAGCAGAGCTGGTGTTTATTTTTTTTAAGTTTTTAGTCTAAATCAAGATTGTTCTTTGCATAGAACCTCACAGCAATTTTTCCACAATCGAAATTCATTTACAGTCTATTTCTAGGAATTTGTATGTCATTTTTCTTTCTTATTTCTTTTTTCACATCTGAGAGAACACTTCAAATAACAGCCGCAGAGAAGTTTAAAGGACTCGCTCGCTGCTTAAATCCTTTTATTTACGTTTGTGTGGCAATATGACAGTGGCAAAACCAATTCAGAGTCATGAATAGCTGGAGTCAAGAGCAGAAAAATTATTTTCAATCTGCATTCAATTTGGCAAAGATGGGGCTCATAGAGTAAAGAGGCTGAATTAGATTCCCACTTGTTTGCTGCTGAACTTGGTGGCATTATGAAGATTTTGCTTTTTTTTTTGGTGTGTAGGGGGGGCATTTTTATTTGGAGCATGCCTAATTAAACACCAAATCAACCCTTTCCTATTCTCCCTCCCCAGGCCCATATGTTTGCACTTGAGGCTGCAAGACAGGACGCAGTTCATGAGATGCATCCAGCCGCCTACAGATTATTTCTATGATTGCATAACATCAGTCATTACTAGGTGGATAAGAGCTGCGATAACAGTGTGCCAGTTGAGTTGGCGAGCTTAGGACCATAGCTCTGCCAGACCCAGACGCATGCATTGACTGTTTAAAAGCTTCGGGGTTGAAGTTGCACAAAGAAAAACTGAAAAAAAAAAAATGAAAATGTTTATGAGGTGTGATTCAGTAAAGTGGCTCTGTCCAGCTTTGGTCCTGCAGTTCGTTTTTAGTAGTTTTCACTTGAAGATAATTTATTACAAGTGTGCAGAGCAGGTTCTATGTGGGGGCTGGGAACTGGGAGAATGGTGCTTGAAAATACTATAGCAACCAACAAGAGGTTGTGGGCTTTTGGTAAAAGCAATTCTGGTTTTGTAAAAAAAAAGAGATAAGATAGCATGGGGACTGGAAGGGTGAAGCATGGCATTTTAACAGCACTCTGTTAAACAACAGATCATTTATCTTCTTATGGCAAATAGGCACATATAGCTGTCTGAGTTAATGTGAAGAACAATTTTTGAAAACAATACTTTTTATGTCAAATGATGTTTAATAGGCTTTTCAGAAATTCTGAGAAAAAGCTGAGTTGGAAAGGAACATTAATAACCAATTCATTAGGCGCACTGGTAAAACCTTTTTATCATCATCGATTTTTTTATTTATTATACAATCTTAAAAAATAGGATTATTTTCAAAGTTCAACATTATGGGTTTATCTGTAGACTGGAAATAGAGGTGAGATTGTCTGAGTTTTTGCAGATATACATCTTAGCAACCTAAAAATAAAAAATAAAAACTGGGGTTTCTCAAATCTTTCTTGTGTCACTTTGAAGAAGATCTTTTTTTTTGGAAGCCTGACTACAAGTGGAGCTCCAGACCAAACCTTGGGAACATCTACCTCATATTCATTGAGTTGATTGTATGCATGTCACAAACTAATGGTTCACTGTCTACATACAGATCAATATTGCTGTTGGTCCAAAACAAAGCAAGGTTTGACATCGTTACAACTAAATAGACCCCAACAAATACTGTTTGTTTTCGTTCAGGATGAAAAATTACTGGAGTGTCAAAAATTTCCCTGGGAGCTGCATTTTGGAATAATAAATCTGAGCAGAAAAAAAAAAGATTCAGTGAAGTTTTCTTTCAAGATACTTCTATGCAATAAATACTTGCTCCATATGGTCCAGATTATGAGTATTACAACATCCATTACTCTAACAACTCAAATGACAAGTTTTTTATTTCTTTTACCTGACATGACTACAAACCAATGCATTACAAAGTTTGTGTATCCATACTATAAATAGTTGTTTAGGTTAGAATGTCTTCTATCTAAAAGCAGAGAAGATAGACTTTTATACTTTTTTCCTCAAAGATACAGAGTTAGCAATCAGCACTTAAGACTAAATGAAAGACCAAACAACATACAGGAAGTCTTTATGGGAACAGACCTAAAGTTTAACATCCAGGTGCAGCCTTCTGCCTTTTTATAAACTTTGCCAGATTAAAAAAAAATCTTGACCAAACAGAACAAAAATAAACTGCACTAAATATCTTAAATACAATTGCAGTGGGCTGGTTTCTTCTATTTTAATTAGTAGAAGAAATATCTATCAGGCAGCTTGAGCTCTCCTAGAAAGTGAGCCCAGTAACAAACATACATATTTTGTGTTTTTTTAATAAACTTTCCTGCTAAATTCTTCATATCAAGAATGAAAAGACTACTATTAAACAAAGTTTGATTAAACAGTTCATATTTCCTACCTTTATACTTGTGTAATGTGTATTTTATTCCTTCTTTTTGTAATGTTTACATTTGTATTTTTTGGTTCCCTTGGTCTGTCCATTTGTTTGTTTCAGTTTATCTGTCCCTCTGATCAATTGTCACATTGCTTGTGTTTAGTTATATGAAAATAATCCAATATAAAAACATTACATTAAATGCTCAGATGAGCTAGACTCCTGCCAGTGTCTCTTTTCTATCACCTATCAGGATAGAACCAGGGGTGAGGCAACTCCTATTTCTGTGTAGCCCACATAAATTACTTTTAATGAACATGTAATTAATGTAAATAGACTGAACGGGTTTCAAAGCAAACAACGACTCAAATTGATTTGCATTTCTCTTTTTTAAGGGAAAGGGGGGGCTCTCCGTTTCGTCCTTTTGTCAGGCGCCTCTATTGATCACTCGATGTGTGTATCGCTTCGCATGTGTTTTCCTTCATTAAGAAATAACTGCTTCCTGATTACGCCCATCCCCGGGTTTAACGTGGCTTAATGTCTACTTTGTTCCCGTGTCATGGCGGAGGGCAGAGAGAATAATGTGCAAGTGGGTGGGCCGTGATTGGCCGTGCAGTAGGGCAATGGTGTTTAGGACGCTGGCTGCAAAGGGGATCAGTGGAGGGGTTAGAAAAGCAGAACCTTTGGGGCTGGCTCAAGCTCAGCATGTGGTCCCTCTAGCTCTGATTCATTCCCAGTTCTACCACTGCTTTTCAGTGAAGCTGCAGTTTTTGTTTCCTATCAGCAGGGGCGCTTCCAGGATATTATGAAAGAGGTTGTGAGATGGAAGCCATTGATCATCAAGAAATAGAACACATACCTTATGTGTTTAGTTATGCATACTGGAGCAGTAGGAAGGCCCATATCAATTCATTACATTAATAAACAAATATTTGAGTAAATCTATTTACTCAACATCTCCTTTTCCAATAGTTCCATACTTTTACTACTACCAATAATGATCATCTTTCTTTCTTTGTTTTTCCTCCTCCTGACAGTGAAGGGAAAGAAGCAGGAGTTTCTGAGATAGCTATACTTGTGTTGCATACAAGTAAAAATTACCTCACAATACGTAAGAGGAGCAATATAATTTGGTCTGTTAATATCTGATGCCATAACAACAGACCTGGAACGAAATCTGTGCTAAAAGAAAAGTAGCAAAAAGTAGCAAATTTTACATTGTTTTGATGTGGGCCTAAATAAAGTCAGGAAATGGTTCTGAGCATGGACACGTTTTCAACAACTAAAAATGGAAATTTTACAAATGATGCGACAAAAGAGCAGGAAAATGAGAACAAAAGGAGTAGTTAGCAACAGAGGAACAAGAACATTGATAACCAGTAAGCTAATATTCTGAGGGATGTGTGGAGAAGGACACTGAATCCAGTTGAGAAAATCAGGGGATTAGGAACAGCTGTAGAGAATGAAAAACAGGCAGACTAAAGGAAGGTAAATAATAAACACAAAGGAAGCCAAACTAGACACAAAAAACACAGACCGGGAGGGGGGGAAGACATTCACTCATCTAAGATCATGTAAAGAAGAACGAAACACAAGAATAAATCAAAGACAAAGGATGTAGGAGCATGTTAGAGGCACAATGGTGGGACAAACAGGTTAGGATTAGTCGTAAAGCCAATACTTGTGGTTCATTTATGACTCATTCAATATCATTTAACTGTATTTGTTTGTCTTTTTTATGTTTTCGCACTACTAAATAAGTGAAGTAAACTTCCACTGACCCAGACACTGTAAAACAACCTTTCCCACTGTGCAGTTTGCCTTATCTCACTGGACAGGACGCAAACAAATATATAATTAAATGAAACTATTTGAAGTTTTTTCAAAATTCCATTTGATTGAAAATATATAATGCTTATCAGACACCCTGACCAGGGGTACCACTAGGCAATCTCAGTCCTCATTTAATAGTCCCATTGAATCCTCCAGGAGTATTAAACTTCCTGTCAGCCAAAGACTTTTGTTATAGGCTTTTTGAGAAATGTTTAACATAAAGCCTCCTCAAACGCTGCTCCTCTTTGGAGATTAGAATTCAAGCCTCTTCTATTCCTCAGATTTCCTTTATTTAATCATCAAATTGACAAGATTTAAAAAAAAAACTTATATAGGCTATATCCTACTGTGCAATTGAGGCACCGGAATTACATACAGTGACGACTGGCCACCCCAAAAAGGGAAAACTATTGAGTTGTGAGCAGAATTGCATGTTAGCTAATTGTTAATTTAAGCTGCTCGCAGTGGCTAATTATGTCAGCACAGCCAAGCCATTTGCATGATGGACCAGCCACCTGCCTGAAGGCGCTGCCAGGGCAAACTATATAATTACTGAACAGCAGTGGGGCAATTTTTGACTGTCGCCCCTTTTGTGTCACATGAATTCCTCGTAATGACATATTTCATTAGGGGGGCAAATATCACCCCCTCCTCCGGGTTGCTGAACAAAAAAGCACAAGTCTCAACAGGTTCTAATATACAGGACCTATTTACATTCACCTCCAGCCTGTGTTTTTATCAACCTGCAGTTATGTGCGTCTTTACTGTGAGTTAAATGGACAAGCAGTGGTTGTTTCTCACCTCGCCTCACATTGACTGTGTGCGGGTTAAAATGGACCAGGGCTTTTCTTAAAGTGATTGCAGCCTGAACTCATTAAGCTGTCAAATGTCTGGCTTTGGGATCTTGATTGCATATTGTGTTGCAACATTCAAGGAATTTTTTTTTTTTTTTTTTTGCCTGGCGAAAGAGACGTACTATTCACTCACATGGAAAAATGGCTCAGTGATGGACCGAATGGGTTTAGGATGATCCAGCCAGTTGCGGCTCTTGAATGGATAAAGACATGGGTTGTTGCTCCATGTGTGCCCCTGAAATCCCACCTACAGACAGACAGATGAACAGAGATGATAGATTAGCAATGTTGTCAAAATTACACACATT
>NW_015151029.1:105483-122495 GCF_000732505.1 Cyprinodon variegatus | reverse complement strand
TAGATAGATAGATAGATAGATAGATAGATAGATAGATAGATAGATAGATAGATAGATAGATAGATAGATAGATAGATAGATAGATTTTTGTATTAGAGTTGATCAAAGGCAATCCACATTATTAAAAACAATAATGCAGAAAAGTCCTTTCATATAGCTCTGAATTTAAAGCTGTGGATCAACTCTCAAATCTTACTATCATTACCAATACTGCTGTAATGTGACACAGTTTGCATGCTATGCACATCCCCACTTATTGAGAAAAATACAAAAATAGCAATAAAAACCCAGTACAGGACATATCCAACAGGTGCTTTTGTTTTTTAGTTCTCCTGCCACCCCCTAAACTGTGATTCCCAAGGCTGGCGGCCATTTCACTTAATAAGAAATTGAGTTTTCCCATTTTAAAAATGCTCTTGAAAATGGGTAATTTTCCAATAAGGTAACTTCAGATGATACATCTATAATATCTGTTATAGACTGATTAGAAAATCATTTCAGACAGTTTTGCAGTGTGCTGAAAGTTGATAAAATAACATAAGTCAAGATAGAATAGAAGTACCTCAAAACCTGAACGCAACATAGTTGTCAGAAGCCCTTTTTTTCCAGATCAATTCTGCCAAGGATTTATTCTAGAAATCAAAAGTCTTCTCTTTGGCATAAAAATCAATTCAAATGAACTTTAGACCTGACTGTTTGAACAGAATAACCTTGGACTATTCAACCTATCATTAAATGGAGCAGTTACTCCCGCAGGCCAATAGAGTGAGCAGCGGCCCCTGGGTCTGTGTGGAGGGTCTGGTGTTAACCGGGTTAGTCAAGGCTCACTGCCTTCTAAAGGACTCCTGCTGGTACTGTACACAGACAGGACAACCCTGCTTTAGTCTGAGTTCATTTAATTGGCATGTTTAACAGGAGCACTGCAGGCATGGAGAAAGAGAGGAGCAGGAATAATGACCACACACACACACACATTTTGGAGGTAATATCCATACAAGGACCTTCCAATTAACTAAAGTTGAAGGTTTTAAGGTGGAAAGTTTAGAAGTAGGGGGCCCATCAATCAACTATGGACAATAAAGCCTATAAAAAAATCCACTACTTTTTTTGCAACATGCTAAAACCAAAATATATCTATTTTATTATAAATTATGGTGTTAGATCAATAAAGATTTTAGGACCTTTGTAAAAGAATACCCTAAGCTCTTAACCCCTAACGGATATATTGAATGAAAATCAAATAGCATGTATGGCTTAATCTACTATTCAAAATGAACATAACTTTTATTCAAAACCTGGGCATTAATCAGAAAGAGTCAAGAGGTCCATGGGAACTCTGGACCAGTGGCAGCTCCCACATGATTGCCCCCCCTAGATTTAAATTAAAATGCAATAGATTATGTGGGATTTTGGAGTTTGATAAAATACATCACATAATGCTCACAATATATTGATCTGTTTTTTCTATTACCTGCATAAAGAAGTTGATGCCAAGTTCCAATTGACTTTGCATGCATAAACCAATCAAAAACCTGCTCATTATACAGTTTATATTATAGATGAATCATCTAGAGACCCCTGTGCCTCTTCCTAATGTTGCCCCTGCCACTCATTGGCTCATATTAAAACCATCACAGATGACAATTGTAAAAAAAAAAAAAAAAAATCAGATTATTAATTTATTTAGCTGTTTTGCAAAAGTCATGTAGCAGAAACAGCAACATGGTGCACTGGTTGGATGAGACCAAAACCAAACTTGTTGAACTGTGTGCAAAACGCTGTTCATGGTGGAAAAGCTAATTTTGTAAATACCTGTTTATACAATCCCAGTGATGAAAAATGGTGACTGAATTTGTATTTTTTGTGGCAGGAAAAGAGAAGCTGGTCCGGATTGACCATGTTTTTGGTCACGGATATCCTGTCACAGGCTGTAAACCATCTGAAGCTTGGAAGAGAGTTTAAACTTCTTGTTTGGCAATGGCACTACTGTAAGCATAAAATCTGAGCATCAATTGAAGGGCTCAGATCAAAGTCCAGAACTTTATCATGTGGAGCATTTGTAAATCCCCTTCAAATTGATGTCCAAAGGAGCCCTGGAACCAATCTTAGTGTAAGCTTTTCCAGTTTATGTTTAAAGCTGGTACAAAAGATGCTCCAAGGACACACAGATATGTCTGTCATTGCCCAATATAGACAGCCTTAATGTAATCAGGCAAAACTGCAGTGCTGATTTAGTTGTTGGAATCAGTTTTTAGGAAAAGAGAGAGACTCACAGAAAAGATCCTGATCCGTGAGCAAAGTTGATACATATCATGTAATTACAAAGCCAACAAAAAAAATGTGTCAATAAAATTTTGAACAAAAACATTTCAAGACCTAGGCTTGTAAAGAGAGTGTATAAAATATCCCAACCATATATATATAAAAATGGAAACTGATATTCTTCAAAAATAGATGCTCTTTCCCAAGAGCCGCAATGGAGAAATTCCATTGAGCAAGTTCAAAAAGCTGGTTCAAAAGCTAACATTTGTGAATTGCATTAGTGACACGACCTGGCCAACTTGGATATCAGTAAAGGCACCATTAGAGCTACACAGATTTTCCAACAGCTTGTTGCCATGATAGGATTTTCTGTCTGTTTTTTATAGCCATCCATTCCTGTCAGCAACTTCAAGCATTTGAAATATCATAGAGCCATAATATTAAGTTTGACCCATCTAAAGTAAATTCTGGAAATATTAGACTTCCAAATCTATAAGAAGCATCATGCTCAAATGCAACGTGTTATGGAAAACATGATGCAACACATTTATAAACAATGACTATTGAAATTGTTTACTACTTTAAAGGAATACCTTATTTACTTTGTGTAAACAATGTTATTAGATACATCTAACATAGAGATGTTTTAACTAGGCGTAGATAAAGTTTGGGATTATTGTTCATGTAAAAGCTAATTCTGGTTTCTTAATACCTATAATCTATACTCTATACCTAGATTTTTGTGAATAATAAATAGGGTTAGGAATGATATTCCGAAATTGCTTAATTTGAGCATTTCACAACCTATTTTTTTAATTTTATTTTTTTTTACATGTTTTTTTTTTTACAGGAATACATTTTGGACAACTATAGCTAAGTACACCTAAATATGTGTGTAATGTACAAACAGGCCATAAAGGGATCAAAAACATTAGGTAGCCTTTTTGAGCATATAGTTAATTTGATGTAAATAGGGCGATAAACTAATCGCCTACATAGACTACATGTGTTGGTCTATGCTGTTTTTGATGCTTTGGTTTGTTTATTCTCACAGAATAGTCATGATCATGATGATGACACTCTTCTATTTTGTAATGAATTTAAAGATGTATTGTTTTCATCTGTTACATGTAGTTGAATAACTAATGGAACAACCTAGATTTGTTTGTTTTATATTTTTATCTTTTTATTTTATCTCTAATAACTAAATGCTGGTTTGGTTCATCAGTTAACGACTATTTGCAATTATTACAACTTTTGCTTTATTCATATGTATAGTAATTCTTTAAATGAAGCACGCAACTTAGATCTTTCTGGGACTTTTACTAGTTTAAATTAATTTACTAAGTAGACCTTTCTAGGGCAAATATTGTTTATTAAACTGAATCTGATGTAACTTCTGCCTTAATCAATTTATTAAAGGATGAATAATAGTTTTTTCCTAATGTCTAACAATAAATTAGACAAAAAAAAGTTTTAGGTGAGCTAAGATATACCAGAATAACGAAGGTTAACTAAATAATAGAATAACAAGTGAGATATTTGTTTCATAACTACAATTGTCAAAATAGATAAACCATAGCAAAAGAACATTATGGAAATATCTAAGTAACATCGCAACTCATCAGACAGTGGAATTCAAGTTTGTTCTCAACAGGATCTTCTTAATCCTACCAAGAAATTTGTCAGAAAAGTGCCTTATGAACAACAAAGTAATTTTTTAGAGTTGCCAAAACCAAACTACTAAAAGAGCTTGTTGGAAAGAAAAACAACATGTTTGACCCTAGTCAGAGAAGTCAAAACACAGCTGACCAAAAACATGAAAAGTGTGGTATGGTTTAACTTAACAAGGGAAATTTAATTATGTATTTATGATATTCCTGAAACTTCCTTTATTTTCTTTTTTTTAAGCTTTAATCATTGCAGATATTTCTTAAGTAACAAACAAATAAGTAAGGCAGCCCTATGAGACATATCTTTATTTTGCTTATCACTTTCTTTTAAGATGCCTGCATCAAAATAGAAGTTCAGTTAGAGAAGAATCATATTTTTGAAAGCTCGCTATGTAGAAATCATTTTTTTTTTAAATCAAACCAAACTTTCTGTCTTTTAAGACTGAAGATAAGTCCATTTAGGGTTTCAGTTGGAGAAAAACCCCTCTGATTGTCAAAAGTGTGGTTTTCTCTTCTTTCTTATTTTCTTCTTTTTTTCCCCTGTCGGCCAGTATTATCAAAATGAAGTTAAATTGCAGGCAGCACCAGGAAAAAAGTCTTCAAAAGAAACAAAGCCGAATGTACACCTAAGATGTAAAAATTTGCTATGTTCATCACGGGGAGGGGAGAGAGAAAAGACTCCACTCAGTGAGCCCTGAATACTGCATTTCATGCCTGCAACAATTATGCTGAAAGGTCAAGTATTACAGCATCTTATGCTCCGCTTTGCATGCAAAGTATTTCAGTTCGCAAATGACCCTCGTTTGCGCTCTTTGCACAATGGTTTGAAGAAGCAGATAAACGCAGGACAATTAAAGATTTTTTTTTTTGCATCTAGCTCACAATAACATTTACCAAAGGGGGGTGATTGCAGTTTGCCGTGTAATTGTCCCATTTGAAATGCACGTGAATGCTCGGGCCTGCAGCAACAAAATGCCTCGGAACTTTGAAAGGAGGCAGAAAGTGAGATTTTTTTTAAAGACGGTACGTCTTTTTTGATAACGTCAAATGATTGCTTGAAAAAAAAAAGTTGAAGAGAGAGAGAGAGAGCATCCCTTGCTTTGTCCCCCTTTTTTCTCCAGTTTTCTGTTTTTCAGAACCACGGACAGCTCCTAGCTGGTATTCCTGCTTTTACAATAGAAACCGACTTACTGTGACACATTAGGTGTAAAATAACGACAAAATTATGTTTCATATTTACATGTTTCACACATTAAAAGTCACATACGATATATTTTTTGTTATAGCAAACTTTTCTACATTTCTTCTTACATTCATTTCCATTAAGAGAAATCTCTAGTGTTTTAGTATCCGTTTATTTTAGTTCGCAGGAAAATCGTGGATACATTTCGATCTAAAATTAGTCCCTGTAATTTGGTAAAAGTGTTAGGATCTTTCGTCTATGTTCCATTTAACATATTTATGCATCACCTTAATTTCACATTTGAATACGTTTAAAATAATAATGATAATCACAACAATAGCACCATTTACAAAATCGAGTATTCTTCATTTTACAACGTGCTGCACTTATTTGTTTTTTTTTAAGTTCTTGTTAATTTTCCTCTTTTAGTTTTAAGACGCACACACAATTAATAACCGTTCAAACTTCTCTTCAACCTGTCACAGAGGGAATCCAGTGTTAAAGAGGCGAATAAAATTCACCAGCTAGTCACTAACTCAAATATGATTACCTTGAGATTAGAGACTAATTGCTTGGGGTTCATTGAGGCAGCCCACCATAAAGCCAGGAGGACTCGGGGAGCTGCACCGTGGGCTTTCCACAAAGGAGAGCGATGAGAGCGCACACGCTTCCAACAAGTCATTCTCGACAGCTACAAGCTGTGCACAAAGACCACACACGGTGCCAAAGACATGTTAATGTAATCCCAAAGTTCTCACTTCTCTCCGTGAACAAAACCAGCTCTGAAAAATACCTAATAGAAGACAGTTTCTGATGCTGGGTTTGAGAATTTAACTCAAAGGTCCTCTGGAAGCGCTTTTTATTTATCCCGGGAGGCCTCAGCTCAGCTTGCTTCTGGAGTAAAAGTGTCAGAGGACATGCCTAAATGCAGTCGTATGCTGAGTTAACTCAACTCTTTAATAATAACTGTGGAAGGGACGTTCAGCTTTTGACAGCTGTTCGTAAAAGAGCATAAAAAAGTCTTCTAAAATATTGCGACATGCATTGCTTAAATAAAAGATTAAAAAAATATATATGTAAATTAATGTCAATTAAACTAAGCGCAAAAACCGATAAACTATTAACAATTAACAGTTAAATTCAGATTTTGAGAAAACGTATCAAGAGCAAATTGAAAAGGCAAAGATTGATTATATTAGGCCAATTTGATCATTTTGAACAAAGCACGAGTTTTTGTCTTTCCAAACGCTCTGGTGAGACTAAGAGTTTAAAAAGAAACCTGAGAGGATAATAAGTAAAAAAAAATCCTCCATTCCTCTCCAATGAAGTTATGTTATTTTACAGACATGAACTTTATGGACACATCTGCAGATTTGTACTTGAAAAAAAAAAAAAATTTAATAAATAAATATATATATATAGCCTATATATATCAGGTATGTATGAGCATAGAGCTTGTTGGTATGACAAGAGTTAGAATGAGATAAAGGTTCGAGTTTCAAGTTATTTAATTAAGCATTGATTGAATATAGATAAATAAATAGAATGTGAACCAAGATTATTTCTCTGGCTTAGTCGTTTGGTTTTACAGCTGTCTGCAGAATCCCAGTGCCGACGCAGAAAAAGTCAGAAAGGAGGAATTGTCAGTGATTTATTTTGCAGTTTCCAGCAACAATCTCAATAGAGTCTGACTGCAGCACAGACAAAAGCAGCAGAAATTCTTCCCGTGCCCAGTTTCAACACGCTTATCCATATTATTATTATTATTATTATTATTATTATTATTATTATTATTATTATTATTATTATTATTATTATTATTATTATTATTATTAACAATAATATTGCATGTACATTTTTGAATATTTTAACTTCAAATTTGAATTTTGGAGATCTACCCTTATGTTAAAGCTTGCGCTCTCAGATGGACCCCTGCCTACCTGGCGGGGGGTGGGGGGGTTAAAACCAGCTTAACTCACGTGTGCCTTGTGCCGCTTCTGAACATAAACAGCATAGTGTGGTTAAATCAGCAGCACAGACATAGAGAAGTCAGTAAATATCATATAGACCATATTACAGCATAGGCTGTCCTGTGCTGAACGGATAATAACATAATGAAAAACAAACAAACAAAATAAAAGGCGATTGCTGAAGGAAACATGAATTCACTAAATTTAAAAACAGCTTATTATGGCAACCTTAATTACAATTGCATCTATCATTTAAACACAAGTTGGTTAAAGGGCGTGGCTTAACTTTTATTCAACGAAAGAAAAGCAAGAATTATTCAGGTTTGCTATCGTGACGATATAATTTATAGTCTAAATTATGATTAAAATACAACAAGTCAAAGAACGAAAGTTAAACAAAACGAGTGACGTGAAGTCGCACCAATCGCCTTTCCTTTCAGATCCTCTGATTGATTATTGATGAAGCAGCTGATAAGGGCTCGCGCCGTCATTCGAGAAGAATTCCGCGCGCTGTTTGGTGAGGGATTTCATCGATAAGCTGCCCTTTGAGCAGCGCTTGTGTTTGATGTGAAGCTCCGAGAGACCTCGCCTCTCTGACTCAGTGAGTACACATTCGGAAAAAGAAGTGAAGGGAAAAAAAAGCAACACATAAAGGCTACAAAGTCGTTTACTCTGCGGGCCACGCGGGCGCAACCCTGCGATTAATTGAAAAATTAAAAAAAAAGAATCAATACAAAAAGGAGTGCTGATATCTAATATTGATTTTGTAATTTTCACACTGAAAAAAATCCTTATTTGATCAGCTTTGTTTGGAAATTAACAAAAAATTTAATTCTGCATCATAAAATAATAATAATCTAATGTTTTCTTCAATATTTTTTTCCACATAATGCCACAGCGCAGGTGCGAACATATTTCACAAGAGAACAGTTTAGCTGTCTCGTTTCCATAATTTATTATTAAGACGGTTTTGTAGGTCAAATATCTATATAAGTTACAAAGAAATAAAACGTACAAATACCAATGAAACCACAACAAACTAGCAATAGCATCAAAAGGTTTGTACAACAAAGAGCTATGATTCAAACATTTTACAGAAATATACAAGCTAGAACTACGGCGTACATTAAATTCTATTAGAAAGAAGCAGATTGCATGTGTTTCTCTGCAGTCCAGACGTGCTTATGCGTCCTGCTCAGAGACAGGTGTCCCCTGGCTATTAGTCTACGGAAACAATCTTCTTTTGTCTCTTTATATAATTTACATAAATAAATCCCAGGACGTTCACATCCAGTTTATGAGGGACAAAAAAGTTTCTTCCATTTGAGTTTCCTTAGAATAAAAAGCTTCATCGGTTTCTCTCGGGGTTTTTCTTTTTTGTTCAAATTCGTGCATGTGTGCTGAAACATGTCTTATTTTACTTTAGAGGGGATATTTATTTTTTTTAATCATAGCCGGTGCTTCTTGTCACCACGTCCTGCCATACAACAGGGCCGAGCACTGTAAGGCCGAGCCGTACTCCGCTCCGGGGGAGTTAAGGTGGGAGAGGCCGGCCACCTGGCTCTGCAGAGACGGCGGGCTGGAGGAGTGTTGCCCCAAATCTGGGGAGTGACCCGTGCTTCCCACCTGCTGGCTCTGATGCTGGCTGAGCCCGGATGCGTTGTTGGACATGATCATAACATTGCCTCCCTGCTGGTGATGTGTCTGCGTGGAGGACGTGGGTGTGTGACCGCTGCCTTGACACGGCTTGCCGTCCTTTACCAACACAGGCACGGCCACCCTCCGAGGAGATTGCTGCTGCTGTTGCTGCTGCTGGCATGAGCCGCTCTCCTGCTGCATCTGCTGCTGCGACACTTTGTCTTTGGCCTGCCTCTTCATCTTGTAGCGGTGGTTCTGGAACCAGATCTTCACCTGGGTCGGGGTCAGGTGAATCATGCTCGCTAGGTGCTCCCTCTCGGGCGCCGACAGGTATTTCTGCTGCTTGAAGCGGCGCTCCAGCTCGTAAACCTGCGCCTGTGAGAAAAGCACCCGTCTTTTTCTCCTCGGGGTGCTGGACAGGGAGCCCATGCCTTTGCCCACATCCGCCAGGGAACCGAGGCTACCCATGCTGCCCATGTTCATGCCTGACGAGGAGCCCATGAAGCGAGAAACTGGGGGAAAAGATTTGAACTTGAATTAAACACAAATCTCTATTAATACCACTTTTGGAAAAATGCGATCGATGTATATATAAAAAAAGAACTTATTTGCTATGGACTCATTTGTAGGGAAACTAAAATCACAGCTTAGCATTCTACTTTGGTTTACAAGTTAACTAGTTTAAAAATTAGGCTAATATTATGTGTTTAAATCTATAAACAAACACCATTATTAAGTTTTATCTGATTTTTAAAAGATAATTGGAGAGTTAAAATAACTCAGGTCGTTCATTTTAGATAAAAATAATACAGCAAAAACAGATTGAAACTGCTGCTGTATCCCTTTGGCTATTGGATCACGGAAAATAAATGTGCAAATATGCTTCTTTCTTTTTTTATTTTATATTATACAGTCAAATAATGAAACGCATTACATATTTATGATGATTGTCCATCTAGTTTTCTGGAATTATCAGCTAAATTACAATTTGTTAGGAGCGATTTTTCTTTTCTTTCTTTAAATATGCAGCACCCAAAAACAAAATGTTAATTTATCTCAGCGCTCGCGCTCCAGATGTTGCACTTGATGGAACATGCTATATAAATGGATGTAGGAGAATAAAAAATCAATCTTAATTGGAGGATATAATGTATTTAAACTCTATTTTATAGTGTCCACAAAATAAAATCAGATTTAAAGCGTAAAAACTGAGCAATGATGTGGATACTCACTGGTGGAGAAGCGCGGGTCGGGGTTGGCTCCGTACCAGCCGGTGGCCGCTGCGCTGCCCCTCATCCCATCCTGGTACGCCGGGAGCTCCCCCATGTTACCCAGGTTGCCGTTACAGTACCCCCCCATGGCAGTGTGTGACAGCTGGGACACACCTGCCGCAGTCATATGGTAAGCCGCTGACACAGTCCCGTTGTGGCCCATGTGGTGCTGCTGCATCGCCGCCTGGGAGACCTGCGGCTGCCGGTAGGAAGCGAGAGGTGCCCCCAAGTTGTTATTCTCCATACTTACTTTCTTATAGCTCTCCTCAAGGGGACTCAAGATATCGGAAACAGAAAAAGGAGTCGTATGCTTAGGGCTCATCGACATTGTTCTGTGGCTTGGAGAGGGAGAAATTAGAAGGCAAGGCAATCTCTCCTTCTCTTCTCTCTCCCCCTTCTTTTTTTTTTTTTTTTTTTGGCCAAAGCCCCTCTGGTTCCTGTTGTCTCAACGTCGATCCTGGTAGATGAACACGTAGAAGAGCGCCTCAAGTCGCGCCTTTAATTGGATTGAGTGGGGAGCTCGGTGCTGGCTTTGGTTTGTTTTAGCCGGGTGCCAGGTTTAAGGCTACCATCAGAGGCGGGGCATAGCCAACAATACAAAAAAAAAAAAAAAAAAACAGCTCTCCCCTCCTAGCGTAATTTCACTTAGAAGACATGTGCTCCCCTCCCACTAACAATAACATAAGCGCCGCCGCACATGATCATAAGCGCTCATCCCCGGCGCTGCTGCGGGGCGGTGTCCGCGCGCTCCGGCTTCTGCATTCTGGAGTTTGCGACTTGCTGCTGTTTGCTTCCTGACCACAATGCACTTTATTAACTGTAGTGATGTTTACGAGGGCCTCTTGAAGGAAGGAGGCCTATACGGACTTGAGAGTTGGAGAACCACTCCTCGGTTGAACTACTGACTTTTAATGGCCATGAGAGGCCTCCAGTGATTACAGGATTGTTTGTGTTATGCCTTATCGTACTCAGACATGCAAAAGTGCACTTGCAGGGAGGGAAAAACACCAGATAAGTAAATAAATATACATCGGCGTGTTAAGTGGCTGCGTAGTGATTAACCCCTGAGTTATTTTTTTCTCCTTTCTTGCGTTTGATGTCATTGGAGGAGAGCAGCGCGTTACCCAAATACAGATGCACACCCTTGTAAAAAGAGAGGGGAGAAAAATCTAGTCTGGCGGAAGGAGAGGCTCTCATGTGAAGTTAACAGTGTTCAAGTAGCTACTTTTCAGCAGCACAGGTCCAGGTAGCCCTTAGTACCGCGTCTTGCCTTAATGCTCAAGGATCGATTACAGTTTAACCCAATCATCTGCGCAATTTTACACAGAGGCACAGGAAACGGACTGTGCTTTGGCTTCAACGGATTATTGTTATTATCAAAATATGAATCACGGCTTATAGCAGGAGGAAAAACAACCAAACAAAAATAAAGCTTTTTAAAATGACTTTAAACTGATTTTTATTCTAACTGGATTTGATCAATGTGGTGGAAAATCAAGAAGATATTTAGAAATGAAATCATTTACCGAAACACACCTGTATGGTTTCAGGTGTTTCTCAAAAGATACTAAACCATTTTTAGGACATAAAATATCTACCTAATAATTTAAAAATATTTTTTTAATGCATTTTAGTTTGTCAATTTAACATACCTGACACTTTCCTCTAATAAAGTAAATCACTCATGATTTATTAAACATGGATATTTCATAAAATACTGTGTTTGAATTACAATTTATAGGGAAATTGTACAGCTCAAATCTTATGCACAACTTATTATGATTTTGATTAAAAATATATCAAGAAAAAATAAAAATGCAAAGAAAAAAATAGTTGAACATTTTCTAAAGCTTATGCATATTGTGATGTCATCAAAGGTACAGCAAAGAAAAAGAAATAGATGTCTTTCTTGATTAGTTAACGATTTACAACAAAGTACCAAAATAGCAAATCATATGTTGCTCTGTTGGTGACTAAGATAATTGGAATAATTTTATATTAAACTGTAAAAATGCTTTAAAGTTTAATTGCTAAAATTGATAAACTTCATCTTTATGTTGGGAACAAGTCCTGCATGAGCATTTTGTTAAGATTTTGTTTATATCATCTGTTGTTGTTATTACTAATTGTATGCTGTATCCAGTAATAAGTTGTGTTGTAAATCAAAGCATTACTTTAGTAAAAGTCAACAATTCCAAAAAGAACAGCTTAAGGATTTTGCTCTGGAGCCTGATACATATAAGCTGTGCTTTTTATGCTGTAATATGGTATTTTAAATTAGTGGTCACTGGGAGTTAAACGTTGTTGCTTAGAATGGTTTTATTTTTGTTCATTTTCCAGGTAGGTTTAGCTTATTGAGCAACAATGCAAAAGCTAGTCTCTTTGTGGGTAATTTGTAGAACCTATATTGATTTTAGCGTGTATCCATTCTTACCAATAATAGTGACAGAGCTATAAGATAGAAAACAAGGTGAGCTCATTCCACCTGAGGCAGCCATTGGTGAACATTACATCTTGATTGTAGTTGTCGGGGTTACTATATATATATATATATATATATATATATATTCTACCTTAGAATAGATTTGATTTCTACTGTTGTTTTGATGTTTTCTTCACTTTAGAAGAGACAATAAGAAAGATCAGCAGCAAAGAATATGTTTCTTTTTTAATTTGGTTGATTACATTCCAGTACTTTAATATTTATATCAAATATACTACATATTTATATTTATGTTAGACCCATTTTTATTGGTTTCACTATTTGTTTTGTCCATCTAATATTTCATGCATTCTTTTATCTTAATTAGTGATTTATTATGCAAAAGTTTTCTTTTCCTGAATCCTACATATTTATTTTTGGGTTTATTTTATTATGCATGATATATTATATAACGGATGTATATATATTGTTTTTTAGTAAATACAGTTATCAAACAACGTTTTTAAGATACCCAGTGAAAAACAATGTTTCAAGGATTTGGATTGGGTGAAACCTATTATCTAGGGGTCAACCTTCAGAGCAGCAGATTTCTCCAAGCCTGCACCTTGGAGAAATGGCAGCAGCACAGCGTCTTCTGGTGGCAGCTTGTCTCATCAGACCCTCGGTGACCTGTTTGACTCCAAAGGAAATTTTATCACAGAAAGATACGCTTTAAATATACAATCTAGGCAACCAAGAGCCAGAGTATGCATCAGTAAGAGTGCGCTGTCTGCAGTATCCTTTAGTCAGGGAGTTATCCAGCCTCCGATAACTATCAGTCATGTCACTTTTTCTTTTTTTTTATATCCTGCAGAGCCAATCTTTAATTAAGCACCATGGCTAAACATATTGTTTTGCGCATCAGCCAAAGCACTGGTACATAACTTGCAGCCAGCAAATGAAATTACAGCATCTCCATACATCCACGCTAAAGCTTGCATATGCATTCCTTAATTAAAGAATTCTGCAAGACATTCTTAATCATCTAAATCACTACCGTTCCTGTGCTCCACTACGCGCTCATTATGGCCAATTAGCAGCAATTAGTCCAAATGTTCCAGCTAATTTCTCAGAATAATGAAACATCAAGAAAGTGGTGAATGTGAGCCTTTGTTATCGAGGCCACAAGTTGCAGTTACTCAGCTGATTGGTACATGATATGACCCCTGAAAAAATAAACAAAAGCAAGAAGTAGAAAAGAGGACTTATTTTATTCAGAAATCACTGATTTAGTTGATATTATGGTGTAGATCCTCAGTAAGTTCCACAATATAAAACACTTTACAATATGCTTCTTATTCATCTTTAAAGTATGATGTGTGTGGATTTAAGCTGATACTATTTAATTAAAGCTGTATTCAATATTTTAAAATCACCTCTCTTGGGCTATTAAAACATGATCTTTCATACTCAAATGTTTTCTCTGGACAGTTTTAGTTCAATTTGTTAGAGGTGGACTTACGGAAAATTTTAAGTCTTGGTTCTTATTAGTCAATATTTAATATTATTTAAACAAAACAAACTATTTTTTTGGCATTAACATACATATTTACTGTACAACACATTATGTCTAAAAAAATATAAATTCTCCTGATTTTTAGGCTTTGCTGCCCAGTAGATCAAGTAGATTGAGGAATTGCATTACAAAAATCAAGGAACCTTGATTTTTTTAATGCAAACAGCCGCTTTGATCAGTTTGCATTTGTCTGATCCACAGTATATGATAGAAACTTTTTAAACTGCATGAATCATTTGAAGTCTAAATCCAAAGCATTTCCATCATCCTGCCATGGGACCTTTGAGCAAATGTCCATATATTAAGTGTTCAGGATTATGTCACTTTTAGGACTCCCACTTCAGCAGCACCAAGGCTCTTAATGAAATGTTGTTTTGGGGTTAAACACCCCCCCTTGTGGATCATTTAAGTCTCTCCACCAGTTGAACTCAGTTTCTTTTATTTCTAGTTTCTTGTATAATGAGTGTTATTCCACCATCTAGTGGGGAATATGGGGACTGGGAAAAGTCATAGTAGGCCTACTATGAAATTAAACAGACAAAAGGAGTTTGGCTATTTTTAAATGTCTGTTTTAAATGGCTCCCTTTCACTTTCTGGGATACTAATAAAACAATCAGTATTTAACCAATAAAATTGGTGCAATTACTTGCATACATTTTATTTTAAAGTAGAAAATATTTGTCTTTTACTTAAAGAAGTTTCAGGGTCAAGACAAACAGACTAAAAACTTTTGGGGAGCTAAGATCTGCTGTTCATCAGCAATCACTACAGATGTTAACTTTGCAAGCTGCCCAACTCACTATTATACTCACTAATTTGAAGTCAGCACTGTTCCTAAACTCTACTTAAAACTGGATACTTGAAAACAACAACTCAGAGCCTTCCTCAACCAGCAGTCTAATGAAAGGTTCCAGAATTTTACTAAAGTGATAATTTCATTAATAATTCAACCAAAATCACCTTATAACTTCCTCACTGCAAAAAAATAAATACATTTTTTAACCAGTGCTTTTAAACCGAAGTTGCTACAAAAAAATCAAAAAAGGTCATGTGACTGAAAATTAACACATTTTCAATTGAACTGATATTATTTAAATCAGTGAAATAAATTTATTTCAGAAAATTCTCAAATAATAAAAATAGTAATGGATAAATCAATTTCAGAAAATATTTTCTATCAAGCATGTAGAACACAAAAAAGCGATTGGTTACAGGTTGAACATTAATTTTCAGTTCCAAATAAATGTAATGGGTGTTATGAGCCGGTCCAAAGCAGAAGCAGCCTTTGCTGCTAAGAAGGAGATTCCCTAATTTGGGCCAATGACCTGTATACCAATTGAGAAACTCGCAATATCTTAATAACCCTTACATCAGTTCTGCATCTTACCTTTGATCCATTTCATAAATTGTTTTACTAGGTTGTAGTTTATGGAGGACCAACTCTGCCATATTTAAACATATATATAGAAATTAACAAATGCTCAATAAATAAATAAATAAATAAGCATGCAATTAATTGCCCCCAAATATACAATAAACAAATAAATGTAGGTAGAAATTAAATTATACAGTGAGACATAAATGTAGATGAATCTCTTTTAATTCGCTTCTTTATTTATTCGCCAGAAGTTGACCCTTTAAGACACACCCCTCCTCATTTACATATGGAGGCAGAAATGCATACGAGATGTAAAAAAATACATGCAGAAATAAATAGCATTGAAGAAATAAATAGGGTAAAAAAAATACAAAACAATATAATACAGACAAAAACATTATCGCATGCACATAAATAAATACTTAAAAAAAATAAGTAATTAATAAAGCTGAAGATAATAATGGACAATACATTTTAAAAAAGTAATTATTACGAAGGGGAATAAATAACGAAGCTAATTAAAATGTATGTACACATGTATGTCTCATTGTATCATTTAATTTCTGCCTACATTTATTTATTGTCTTTTTGGGGGCAATTAATTGTATGCTTTTTTATTTATTGAGCATTTATATATTTCTGTATTTATTTTTAAATATGGCAGAGTTGGTTCTCCATAGTAGTTTTCTCTAAACAAAACCTCTCTTGTAAATCACAGTCATTTAAGATTAACTCAGAAATGCCTTATCAGAACTCTGGAAATGAAGTCATACCATACCTATTTCATTTATAAAGCACATTAGACACCCAATAGGACTAAAGTGCTATACAAAGATTTTCTCCCGCTTAGGGTCGCGGTGGGACCGGTGTTCATCTCCGGCACTCTATGGACAAGAGGCGGGTTAAAACCTGGACAGGTCAGCAATCTGTCATAGGGCAACACAGGGACACAAAAACAATGCACACTCACACCTAAGGAGAATCTAGAGAAGCAAATTAACTTAACAGTCATGGTTTTTGGACTGTGGGAGGAAGCTGGAGTACCCGGAGAGAACCCACGCATGCTGAGGGAGAACATGCAAACATGCAGACAGATTCCGGGTCAGGAATCAAACCAAGAACCTTCTTGCTTTAAGACAACAGTGCTAATAATGATTATAAAGAATTTTATTTGTAAGGCACTTTACATTTGAATTCAAATCTCAAAGTGCTACAGTTCAAAAAGGGAAAAATAAAACAAAGGTTAAAAGACCATAACATTAAAAACAGAGTAAAAGACAATCATTTAAAGCAGTGCTGCAACTAGGTCCACCGTGAAGCTCTCATAGACAGTCCTACTGTCACCTTGCTAATTGCACACTCCCTAAAATCTTGCAATATCTTTGGCATTGTGCTGTGTGATAAAACTGCACCTTTCAGAGTTGCATTTTATTGTGGACAGTCTGAGGCACACCTGTGCACAACCATGGTGTCTAATCAGCATCATTATATGGCACACCTGTGAGGTGGGATGATTATCTCAGCAAAGGGGAAGTGCTGACTTTCAAAGATTTATGCTCTGTTCAAAAACCTAGGACGCGTCCTTAGAAGGCCAGATTCGAAGGACAATTACGTCATAGCGCGGCGCCGAGGTCTGGTC
>NW_015151029.1:95292-104768 GCF_000732505.1 Cyprinodon variegatus | reverse complement strand
TTTGTTCCTGCTCCCGGTGGTTGGAACATTTATTCCATTCTGGATTCTTGTGAGTGTAGTCTTTGTTCACTTTATAATAAAAAATAAATGTATAAATAAACAAACAGTTTTGAAAACCTCGGTATTCATTCTTTTCCTGCTTTGTGTGTCAACTTTCACGGTTGCTAAGCAACAGAGCATACGGCGGTAAAACCCTCCGAAGGGTAGACCTGTTTGAATACACAGCCAAAACGCTTCCGGTCTCCTTATTTTCACGGACTTCGAAGGATCCAGTCTAGGTAGACCGTGTCCTTGGAGGATGCAGCCCAGGTTTTCGAACAGAGCCTTAGACTGGTTTGTGTAAAATAAAATGTATGTTTCAGTTCCCCTCATGAAAAATGGGAGAAAAACCAAAAGAGTTGCGTTTATATTTTTGTTGAGTGTATGACCAATAAACTTGATTTCTTAGAGTAGAAGAACAAATTGGGTCTTTGTGGGAAAGAATTTATAAATAGTTAATGGCCAGTTCTTATATAGAACTTTTTCAAGTCAGAGGACTTGACCAGGGCGGTTTACTATTCAGGCTTTAACCCTTCACAGATACACACTGATGGTGGCACTGGAAAAACCATCTACAAATAAGTAAAAATATCTTAAGTGTATTTACCCTTAATTTGAGCAGAAAAATGAGATAGTTTGCCAATGGAATGAGTATTTTTATTCTTAAAATAAGATAATTAGATAATATGCACTTGAAATAAGACAATGCAATTTTTTTTTTCTTATTTTAAGTGTAAATTGTCTTGTTCCATTGGCAGAATGTCTCTTTTACCTCCTCAATCAAAGAATAAATGCATTTATTTTAAGAAAAAATGACTTATCTAGATTTAGATTTTTTCCAGTGGGCAAACTACATTGTAGCCACAGCTGCCTTGGGGCTCTCTGAAAGAAGCGATTGTATTTATTGCAAAAAATGTGAAGTGAACAGGGTGAACAGTCCATATGCTCATCCTAAGTATTTGTCCAATGTTAAACAACAGCGAGCTGCAACACATGCAATTGTCAAAGGGAAACACAAAAAATAATTTTGTGTCCTTATTGAATAACACAGAATATGTTTAATCAGTTTAAGCCTTTCTTATCAGATGACTGGTGCATGAGCAATGCCTTGGTTATGACACTGATGTGAGCAATTCATATTTTTTCCTTTAAGTAGTATGATTTAAGAGTATAAGAGTATTAAGTGGGTAAAAATATCTAGATTTGTTACATAAGCACCTGTAATTGGTTTTCAGTTTGGGAGTTGTTAGATGACAGGATAATTTAGATAATGATTATATATTTTCCTTAAAGTATTACATGAGAGATACACAAGGAAACAATAGAAAATTGCTGCAGAAGGAGAAACTGCTCAAAGTCAGTGTTCAGACTGAGGAGGGGCTTTTCTGGATCAGGTAAGAACAATTAACACAATGTGAAGCAGATGGTTGGGGACATAATCAGAATTAATTATTGGAAATTGATAATAGCACAAATTATAATGGAGAAAACAGTCAGGCATGGAGCTAACAGTCATCATTACAAAATGTAAACCACAATTAAAAAACTTTCTCCATGGGCCACAACTCAACCAACTGTATCCCCTGACTTCCAATAAAATAATAATTTTAAATGTAAACCATAATTGCTTTTAAATCCTTCCCTTCTAAGAAGGTTTTATTTAAAATCAATGCTTATCTTTTTTCCTGGTTGTATATGATGTGACTTTGAGGCACACTAAAAAAATGGGAAAAACTAGAAAATGTGCCATTCAAGACAACAAATGTGTGTTTGGGAGGGATTCTTATGGCATTCCTTCCTGCACTTAAAGTGGAAATTGAACTTTGTAAACATTCAAACTTTTATAAATATGGCACAATGAGGAGCTGAAGATATATCGTCATTACACGTTGAAAAGAGTAAAAATAGAGAGTTTAAAAAGTCTCAAAAGCTAACAATTGGTACAGTAAAGCTAAAATTCTAGCTTAAAAAACTCTTATAAAAGGTTGATCAGTCCTAATATTTTAAACCTATTTTGCAGGTGTGCCAATAATTAAGAGGAGAGCTGCAAACAAAGACTCCGGATTAGCAATTTAAAGGTCAATTTCACTAAATTATTTACTGAGTTTAATCTGTATTGTAATTACAGCACAAGTTATGTCTAAAAACTTTACCAAACACCTTCTGAGGCCTAGTAAATGTGGGTCTTCTAAGTTTGTGGGATGCCCAGAGCCGGCCAGTGAGTAAAACTAAAGGATGGGCAGACCAATACAAGCCAGTCCCCATTCAGACAATTCTTCTGACTAACTTAAAAAACCAATGGCAACCTCTAAAAGCCTGTCTTTGTCACTCTTAAACCCCCAAGATGCTCTAAAACACCATTGTGTGGTCAAAGCTCATAAATTTGTCGCAGGGACTGATTAAACATCACGAGAATTGAAACACTAAAGATTTTGTCTCAGTCCCCTTTGGTGGAGGTACAATGGTCCATTCAGGGGGAGACACCCGGACAAAGAAAGCGTTTAAGGGGAGATGCTGCAAGCTGAGGGGTTCAGTCAGTCCCCTCCATATGTGATGCAAGGTGGCCCCAGTGATGGGGACAAAGGGCCAGGTGACAGGGACGATGAGCTTCGGGGTCACAGGACGAGCAAACAACATTATAGGGGGCGTGGAAGTGCACGGGCCCCCCAGGCACTGACATGATTTTAAACACATAGACATATTTTTCATTTTGGGCCAATGATCAGGGAAGTCTTGCTTCCATGAGGCTGCTGACAGAGGAGTTTTACATCTAAGCTGTGCTGGTTCCATAATTAACCTATATAGAGTCATCAAAATTTCTAATTCCACCTTCTGCTGATCTTATGCAGCAGTTTTTGAGCTGCAGAATAAAACATTTAAGATTCAAGCTGGGAATTAAACGCATCCAACTCAACATTGTAAGTTAACCATACCCACCACTGTTTACCTAATCCGGTAGGAAGGGGCATTTAAAAAATAAAACAAGATTAACTGTTATTAAATGATAACAAATATATGGAAAAAGTTCAGTTATCTTTATCTTTTTATATAGTTATAATAGGAACAAGCCAACATTTCCAGAAAGTGCCAATAGCTGCATTTAGCTTACTTTCATCAGAATAACAAAACATAACAGAATAAGCGAAGGACCCCCTGGCCTCAGACCCCAACGTGGGGCTTTGATAAAAGAGGCTGCCTTTCTCATGCTTAACCAAATCCAGTCCTTTAGAGGAGATGTTTGCTCAGCTTTTGGCTGCATAATTAGCTTTTTTAGCTTTTACATTAACCTGAAACCTTCTTAAATTCCTTTTTAAACAGCGAGGATTTACTCTATTTATATGCATTTTAGAACTGACACAAATTAAAAATATATAGTATAACTATCAATAAACACAACTGATTTAATGATTTTAAGAAAATGCATCTATTGAATATAAAACTAGACAGATAAGAGTAAAAGATGTTTAAATGAGGAAAAACTACATGTGCACTTTAACTAAATTAAATGAATAAATCATATGTAATGTTAAGGTATGCATTAAAATGTTTCGAAATAAGAAATATTTCCAGCTTTGGAAATAAATCTAATCAAAAAATATGTTTTAATATGAGAAAATTAAGCAAAATATGCCTGGTCATTGAGATCCAATATCACAGCTGGTTTACATGGGAAAGTAGCAGGATACTCAAAAATGAATTATTCCAAAATAGAAGGGTTTATTCATAACATTTTTTGCAACATGATGAAACAGTTTAAACTTTAAAGGCAGTTCAAAGGAAGACAAAATAAAATAAAATAACTAAATATTACATTTTCCTTTATACAATGAGACTACAGGCTGATTTCTTCCTATAGGATGAACCACTCTTTAACTACTGAAATGCGTAAAGTTATATATACACATAATTAAAAACATATAAAGATGGGAAGAGAAAAACAATACAAAATGCATTATCAATTTAAAAATATTCTACAGTACAAGAGTATCAAAGAAAAATCTTTCATCATTCATATAAAAATAACCCCAACACCAAACATATTCCAACAAAATGTGCAAAATAGTATTTGTTCTAAAATCTAAATGTTTAAGTAGCTCAAAAAATGTTTTAAACATTTAGAAAACATTTGATGCCATTCTAAATGAGTATGTGCTTCTTTATGAGGAGCCTCATTTCAGAGGATTAAAGGGAACCGAGTCGCTCCAAAAGTCCCTCCAAGCAAACCTGGAGGCCGCCGCAGCTGGAAAGTGCTGTTGGTACCGGGGAGGAAGAGGTCCAGTGGAGGGGTGCTGGAGTGGAGGGAAAGCTAAGTGGAAGGAAGCTGCCTGAGGATGAGGAGGAGCAGGAGAGGTTAAGCAGCCCATTTTCTCCGTTTCAATAAAGCAGGTGTGAAACGGCTTCCCGTCCCGGACCAGAATCGGAACAACAACCCTGCGCAGCAGCGGAGGCTGCGGTATGTCTGCGTCCGGAGGCAGCGCGCCTTCTGCCCGGCCTCTCTTCATCTTGTAGCGGTGGTTCTGGAACCAGATCTTGACTTGGGTCGGTGTGAGGTTGAGGATCCGTGCCAGCTGCTCCCTCTCCGGCCCGGACAGGTAGCGCTGCTGGCGAAAGCGTCTCTCCAGCTCCAGAGTTTGGGCTTTGGAGAACAAGACGCGGCGCTTCTTGCTCTTCTTGATCCTCTCTGGCTCCAAATCAAGGGACGAATCATCCGGCTTGGTTGAGTCGGGGGACAGTTCCAAATTGCCTTCATCAGAAGCTATGGTGGAAAACAGAAATACATATTTTTGAAAATATTGCGTAAAATAATGTTTTACTTTTTTGATAGATTGTTGGAATCCTCATAGAATTATAATGAAATATAAACACTGCATGCATTTGCCTGTAAAATCAACCATGCGCTTACACATGCTGGGGCTCCGATCACACTCGACCCAGGAGGTGTATGGTGAGCTGGAGGAGCAGGAGGAGTGAACCGAGGAGGACCGCGGCGCAGCCTCCGCCTCCTTCTCAGGTAAATCCAGGATGCTCCTGACGGAGAAGCTGAACCTGTTCGGTGCAGTCATCGCGTACAATCGGGTATAATCCTGTGTTTTCTCCCCTTAAGATGGAAGAGAGCTCTCAAAGTTAATCTATCCCACTTCGCTGCAGCGTTCAAACAACAATCCGTGCGCCTGGCTCAGTGTGTACACAAACAGACCTCTCCATGTGCGCCTCCTGTTATATAGCCTCCTCCTCCGCTCAGCACCTGAATGGCTGGAGTGCTGTCACCAATGATGGCTGGGTGTGGACTTAAAAAAAAAAGAAAAGAAAAACTACACAAAGAACCAAGGAAACACTCGTCATCATTACAGATTCGTCCCGTATCGTCCAACTGAGAAACAGATAATGGTAATTGTTGGAGCTGAATCACGTCTTGGGTGGCAACTGACAACAGAGGCTGTCCCATCATCAAACTGCCCTCCCTCCTCCTCCATGCCCCTTCACTCTGTCCCCCTTCTCCTGCTCTTGTCCAAACAACGTGTCCAATATTTGCATACAAAGTGAACAATTAGCGTGATGCCCGCAGAGTTGGTTTAACTAATGCGCCACTAATGTGCGGATCGCTTGCAGCGTGAGAAGTTTGGAGCTTTATGGACGCTGGAGGATTCCCAAACACTCCAGTAGGGATGCCCTCTCTCTTTCTCTGCCTTTTTCAGGATATTGTGTAATTTAATGCGAGAATAAACTCTTATTACAAAAGTTTTGGGCTATTTGGCTTCATATATGCGGGTTTTTTTTATAGTTTTGATTGTTACATTTAAATTAAAGTAATTTGAATAAGAAGCAATATATGACTGAATGGACTGCCTTCCCTCCAACCACAGGACGTCTCTTTTTTTAAATATCTTATGTCGGTTTGTTCTTGTCTTTATTCATGGCTGATACGGTAAAAACTATTATTTTTTGCCAACAGACAGAAAAAAATATTATAATTCACCAAACAGCTATAAAATTAGTTTAATTATCTTATCTTTAAAACAGTTGTACTTAAATTGATTAGTTTAAGTGTTCAAAGAGATCTGCTATTGTTTCCACATTACTATTCTAAATTAGATCAAATTTAAAAAGAAATATTTAACAGGTTTTATTAATCAAAATGCTAAATCCATCACGCTTAACTCTATTAAACGTCTAAATGTTCCCAAAGTAAAACCTGCCAGATCAGACTGCTCATATGTGGAGACATTTTATGGATGTAGGGGGTCTTTCCAACTACAGACCGGTGGGATCGTGTTGGCTGCAGAATCACATGACACAGGTCCCATTTTAAAAATCCTCAGGGTTTAACTTACAGTCAGTGAGCCAGTGATACCTTTTAGGCGGAATAAAACATACAATTTTGCTCTAGACTTGATTAATTTAATATATTAGATAGTATATTAATTTCTATGTGTCATCAGCCCTATGTTTGCTGCTATATTCTATAGATTACATGAAAATAAATTACCTACATTTTAATTGAATCCCGTTGTTCCTAAAACAAATCATGAATTTGTCATAAGCATAATTAATAATAAACCATTGCTTTAATTAAACCATAGATAATAACATTTAATTAACCAAGTTTTGTGTCTTTAAATTGCTGATTCAGATCGGACAGTAGATGCGGCTTATTTACGATTTTATTAGGACTTTATCAACATGTGCGGCCTAATGAGAACTTAATTTGATTAAGTTGAAAATAAATTTTCTCCATTAAACCACTATATAACCTTTAACTTATTTTTAACCTTTAACTTCCCTTAGCAAAAAGTAGTTTATTCAAGTATAATAAAAGTGCACTGATTTCATTAAAATCAGGCAGTGCACTTAGTTTACTTATTCTAAACTATATTTATTTATTTATAACAATAGTATAGTCAAGTGTATTTGACTATGTTTACTTTATTGTTTACTAAAGTATACTTTAAGTATACTTTAGTAAACTTAAAAATGTCCCAAGTTAGTTCGAAGAAGTATTACTTTAGTAATATACTTCAAGTACACTAAAAGTACATTGTTCGGTATACTTTCAAAACTTATACTTATGTATTTTTAATAGAATTTACTTCAGTATACTACTTTTTGTTAAGGGTTCTGAGTCATCGTTCACCATTTGTCACATCCTTTAAACCGAAATTATTTCAACAACATATTTTCCTTTTTTATCTATTCGGAAACCTATAAATATATTATATCATCTCTTATAAACTAACTCTTCTGTCCTAATTAGGAGCATAAACCATTTAGAGGGCGTGTCATTTAACTAGTTTTAACTTCCACCAGTTTGTTTTTTTCGTGTAATTAATCATCCCTTATATTAATTGGTAAAACAAATGATCAGCAATTCTTCATTCTACCGACCAGGGAAATGGAAATAACATCTTATCATTAATCACTTTCTTCTGACTTCTCTAAAAATGCATCAGGCAACTTAGAAACAGCGACCTGGGGAAAACTTGATGCGCCTGTTGATCCAAACATCTTTTATTAGTTGATTGATCCAAACATCTTTTATTAGTTGATTGATCCAAACATCTTTTATTAGTTGATTGATCCTGCCTGATGTGTGATTTTCGCTCCTTCACTGACATCGCGCCTCTCCCTCCTCATGGAGGACCGTGGAGGAGAGCGCGGCCTCCCCGGGCGTCCTGGGTGGTCGGGTGAGAAATGGAGGGGGGCGCAACACCAATACATGCCAACCAGAGAAGGAGAACAAAGAGGGAAAATGTAGCCCCGCGTCCGAGACCCGTTGGAAGCATTTGTTCCAGTCAAGATTTTGCATTTGTTCAGTGCGGCTATAATGGCTGATTGACGCCCAAACACAATGTGCTTTAACCTCACGGGATAAATCTGAGCTTGTTCTGTGTTGTCATGGTTTTCAATGGAGCTCAATGGGATCCGGGACACTATCTACTGCTCCGCGTCTCCTGCCGCCCAGTCTATAGGCCGGAGCAATATTACATGTGTGATTAAGGCCATATTAAATTCCATTTAGGTTTCAAAGATCAACAAAATCTGTGTCTTTTCTTTTCTTTTGCAAGTTGCTTAAAGATATTCATCTGATTTTACCTCTGCTCCAAATACATTAAAAGGGAATAAAAATAACAGCAAGTGACTCAGAAATTAAAATGGAGAAATCTTATAGTCCAACACTATTTGTGCATGTTTACACTATATATATACAGTTTGTGTTGGAGCATGAAGTATGTCAAGTCATGAATGCTAATGCTAAGCTGTAGCTTTAAGCTTTATTGCTGTTTAGTAGATTGTTCATCTTAAAAAAACCAAGGTAGTCTGTGACAAAAAGCTCATCTTAGTTGTGGTTATTAGGGAAACTACTAACATGTCAACTTGAATTTATATTAAAAAAAAAGTTTAACTATTTCAAAATATGTTTTCTCTTTATCAAAAGTTTTATTTTATGTTGCAGTAGGAAATAAAAACTTGACTTATTTAGTTGAATACATACAAGTTGAAAAAGAACTCTATTAATGTAGACACACTAAATATAATTTGCATCTGCCAAATATGCGGTATGTTAAAGTTTTGCAAGTCTGGGTTGAATACAGTAGCTCTATTAGGGTCAGCTGAAGTGGATTGCTTACAGAGGCCACTCGATTGGAGAGCAAAAACACGCAAAAGCAAAGAAGTCATGTCCAAAGAGCAGGAATTTCTCTTTCCATAATGACCCAGTAGCCCCCTTAATCTATTTAACACCCACAGGCTTCAGCCGAAGTGGGCACTCTGCCGCTTCCAAGAGCTCTCCACTGCCAAATATTTACTCTGTTGTTTAGCCCTCCATTCCCAATCCCTCCTCGGCCAAAAGGCAGATTTTTCTCCCATGGTCCCTGGAGTTTGCTGTTGGGCTAACGCTTTCAGCTATCTACGGTTCACGAAATGTATTTTAATTTTGTATTTAAACAAAGGCCAAGACTTTGCAAGCAAAGGCATAGATCATGTGTAGATGTCTTAGTGTAGAATGTACACCACTTCAATCGAGGCTATTGTTTTACTGCCTGTAAATGTTTGGCTCTCACCTTGGGAGATGATGGATGTGCACAGCATGTTTCGTATTAAAGAGAAGGGCTTCATTGTGTTCAATTTAAACTGTTTTAGTCAAGTTTATTTACTGAAGCTATACTTTCAGAAACAGCTTTTTGGGTATTACGTTTCAGACAAGTAATAAATCTGATGCAGGAAATCAGATATAATAAATCCTATCATCTGATAAGTTAAATGAGAATGTTTGTTCAGTCAAGTGTTATTCAAACTAGTTTAGTCAGAGAGCTAATGCTAAAGTCAAACTCGCAAACAAGATGAGTGGCTTAACCCTGAGAGGTATTTGTCAAAGAAATGAACGTTTTAGCTTGGCTGCCATGGAAAACGTTCACATAAAGAACAAACTAAGGGCTGTG
>NW_015151029.1:92280-94626 GCF_000732505.1 Cyprinodon variegatus | reverse complement strand
TAGATGGTTTTTGCAGTGTGCTTGGCAGCAGTGAAAGGAATCTTTATTAAATCCAGTGGTCTTTATAAGTAAGTCTATATCAAGAGGATTTTTTTTTTTTGCATGCCCTTATTTTGTTTGCCATTTGCAAATCTTACAGTATGAATTAAAAAATGTCACTTGTAGCATCTTTGTCAATATAATTAGAACAATAAAAGCTTAATAAATACTTAGAATGAGTGATTAAATCTGTAAATACATGAAAATCAATATTGTTAACAATATTCCTTTCATGAACTTATAATGAATTACTATCTTTGCTCGTTTTCAATTCTTAAATGTACCTTTTTATACTTTTTACACTGAATTTAAAGTGATACACCAATCAGAAAAAGCACATAGTTTACACATGGAGAATAGAAGATAATAATAGATTTATTTTCTACATAAAAGATTACTTTCAAACACATAACTTATCAAATTTCAGACACTTATCTCTGTGTATGTGAGGTTATTTGTTAAAGGTCAGATGACAGGGTTAAAGCATTGGAAACTTTCATGCTATTAGATAAACATGTAGAATATAATCTGCATTTTCTTGCTCATTATTTTCTAAACACACTAATAGCCTAGAACCAGATATCTCAATCATCACTAGTAAGTAAGTAAAGTATGTAAAATAAAACAGTCAGTGTAACATATTTGAATCACGGTTACCTCTTGGTGTTGTCTATTGCTATTGAAGTGTCTCCTCATGATGGCTAATGAGACTCAATTATACACAAAGTAATAGGATGTATTCAGCAGAGCTTTATCTGATTCCAGTCTAAGGATGTATCCATCACCTAAACAGCCACAATGACCCCTCTGTTGGCCCTTAGCGTACTTTAGTGTCTCATTGCAGCATCTCGCTTCAGCAGCTGCACCTGCTGCTGACATCCTCTAGCCTCTCTGTCTCCTGTAAATCTACCATTAGCATTTTGGAGGGGGGCTATAGAAGCATGGGGGGGATAATTACTTGGCAGCCACATCAGTCTCTCTGTGGTAAACCAGAGTTTTGTGAGGCTGCTTGACCATGCAGCAGCTGCATGTTGGTGCTCTCACTGAGGGCAAGTCAAAAAGTCAGGTTTGTTTAAGCGCTGCAGAGTCACACAAGAAGGCCTTTGTGAGTTCTCCTCTCCATTTTGAAATGAGAATAAAGGGAGCCTTAAAAATGAAAAGCCTTTTTAATTAAACTGAACAATGTTGACATTATTTGTAGCATATTTTTGTTTTGGGAGGTGTTACATTTCTGCCAGATTTATGCAGCTAAAAATGTCCACTCTGTGAACATTGATTTTCAACTCATACCCCAGAAACAATGAAAGAAGGCATGAATATTGATTTAAATCATTTCTCTGTAAATCTGTCTGGTTTTTAATGTTCAGTTTCTGCAGAAAGTTCAACCTCTGCCCCAGACTGGAGGCTTTTGCAGTCACTAATATATTCTCCTCCAGGATTGGCCTTTATTTCACTTTATATCCACTCTGATCAGCCTCTTTGTCCCTCCTGAACATGTCCATTTCCAGAGCAGGATTCTGTCACAACCATGTTTCACCATGGGAACAGTGTGTTAGGGTGATGGTTTGATTTTTCAACATAGTTTCTTACTTTTTTTTTTTTTTTACTAACTGTGTTAAGACAAATTATTTGTTTTAATAACTTCCTTCTTCAATAAAAGTCTGATTTATGAGTAAACAAAGAATAGCTGTCCTATTGATAGAGTTTACCACCTTTCTCCAGTTATATCAAGTAATTTTCTCCTTTCCTGTCCTGTCAGTTCAGGCATCTAACACTTTAATAACATTTTCTGAAAAAAAAAACAAAAAAACTAAGAGGTCTTTTCAGAAGAGCTTCCTCTAATAATGCTGAATTAAACACAGTTGGACTCTATATACCAATTAGACCTTTACATTTAGGGATTTTAGGGAAATCTTTTTGTTTTATATTATTAGTGGAGAATTTTTTAATTTTTTTTTAACAGTGTCCTGTCTGGCAATGTGGCAATAAGAATAATTGTGTTGATGCCAAAAAGAGCCCAACAGATTATACTTTCACAAGTGTAGCAGTATGGCAATTGCCATATAGCTTCACTTGTTTCATGCATATAGATTGCTTTATTATAATTATGCAGGGAGTTTTACAGTTTATATGGACACTGCAATGTAAATAGAGCAGAAAAACAGAAGAAGAAATGGAAAAAAGAAAAAAAAGAGAAAAGATGAAAGAAAGAAGAGATAGGAAGGTAACAATGACAAAACATTTTCAGTCTGCTTCATCAGCTGTAACGAGATGAAAAAAGAACAGCACAACCGAAAGACATGGTAG
>NW_015151029.1:79825-91219 GCF_000732505.1 Cyprinodon variegatus | reverse complement strand
CAAATGACACAAAACTCATATGGGTGAGTAGAACATAGATTTAAAATATATAGCCTTGGCTCTCAGGGCTAGTGAAAGTTAATTCTGCAGATTTTAACACTGATGATCACTATAGTTCACTGTTCTGTCCATTCAAGCTCTCATCATTTTTATAATTGCAAAAAAATACAGAATACATTAAAAATGTATCTATATAGCACCAGTTTACTAAACATCTCATCTCAAGGCACTTTAGGGAAACAATTCAGATCATATAGATTGGTTAAAAGTTTTTTATTACTGATTCCCATTTTAATATAAGCTAATGTTACACTCACAAACATGTTTTCCGAAGTGGAAGAAAAATGACATGGTATTAAAAAACTTGATTTTTACAAAGAAAAATCTGGAAAGTTTACTGCGTATTTTCACAATTACTCTGATACCCGACACACAATAAAATCCCATACATGTAAGTTAGCAAAGTCTAACTGAACATTATATAAGCCAGGTTTTAATATTTCTGGGTTTGTGAGGGATTTGGGGGTTTGTTTAGAGAACTGTAGCAAAAACAAGCATGAAGATCAAGAATCACAGCACTCAAGCCAGGGTTAAAGATGTTGGGAAATTTCCAGCAGGATTAGGGTACTTCATAAAACCTTATCAAGACATGGTTCTAACAGACTGCACAAGAACAGCATTGATCAGGGAAGGAGCTAAAAGGGCTGTATCACTTTAGAGGAGCTGCAGACACACAAAAGGAGACCCCAAAAGGAAGAAACTGCTGTCCTGATAAAGAGAAAGGAAACAGATGACCAGGTCACCAGGACTGCAAACGTATGAGAGAAGGCGCTGTGGTTAGATAAGACTGAAAATGATTTGCCTTATACATGTACATGCTATTTAAAGAGTGAAGCTAAATCTGCGCATAACCTGAACACACCAGTTATATATGGTGGTTACACTGTGAGGATGTTTGCTCAGGGTGGACTGGGAAGCTGGTCAGAGTTGATGGGAGGGTGGATGGCGCTCATACTGGGCAAGCAGCTTTGAAATAGATGGAGATCCTTCTAGCAGGACATCAACTCTTACATACCACAGGTTTAAACTGGTATTAGATTAGAGTATGTGTTGGAATGGCCTAGTCAAAACCCAGGCAAGCATCCAACAACAAGATAGTACAGAGAAAAGGAACATAATATTATAAGCTGCAACAGAAGAGATATTACCCTTTATCATTGAACTAGTTAGCTGTTATTGGACAATGTTTGTTCATGCTGTGGTGTGATCAGAGCTAGTTTACTGGCCTTCCCATCCTGTGTCCTGCTGCAGCACCCTCCTGTGGTATGGGGGTTTCTTTCTGTGTATAATGCTGTACCTAGAAAGAAGCTTCCTGTTATAAATAGTCCCATTATTGTCCACAAGATGGAGCCACTGTGCTATTAAACAAGATTATTGGTTGTTCTTATAGTGAGTGTTGGCCTGCAGTTAGTGACATCAGGGGCCCAAAAGCAGAGAAAGACACAAGGACGCGGAGGGAAAGTTAGAAAAATATAAACCATGTATGATTTTAACATTAAAAAAGTGGGAGAAGAGAAAAGAGATGCTCAGAAAGTATTCATGCTCGTCTCTGGACTCTGTTTTTCTCTCTAAATGAGCTGTTGTAGAAGGAATAAAGCTTATAGTTGTGTTTCTCTTACGCAAAATTTGAATGCATTCATTTCAACTCTTTATTATACAACAATAAATCTCTCAGGAGATGCTTTGTCAAAGCTTTCTCTGGCATGCTGCTCTGCTCTCCTTGGCCTGTGTTTGTGTTTGCTGACAGTAAACACTCAGCCCACTCTGTTTCATCCAAACGCCTGCTTGAAGATTGTGACGCAGCTGGACTCTAACCTGACTAATTGCTGGCATAACGGGATCTTAATGAATGAGGAAATCCAATATAGGTCACATTCAGGTAGGAGTAAACGGTCTTCTTAGTTCCTGAGGTGGCGGCGGGTCCTGTATCAACACCCCATTTGCACTTTTCTGCACAAACAAGCACCGCTGCGTAAAAGCACAGTAAGCGAGGAGCTCTCAGTATTTCCCCCCTCGGTGTCTTCGGCTCCAAATTAGAGCGGGATGAAATATTTATTACTAATGGAGGCCAGGTGCCAGTGAACAGATGTCAAAGTGATGTATGCGTAAAAGTGTCGTAAATATTGTTGCTTCTCGGTCCCTCTCCGCTGAACCCCGGGCCCGGCCTCAGAAACAGGACTACATAGGTCATTAACCTGCGTTCGTCCTCATTAAGGCCGCACTAAAGTTACCGGGCCGCTGGGCCAAGAAGAGTACTAACCTGCACAGAGACTTTAAAAGTGTCACAGACGTGTTTCTTTTAGCTTTAAGGTCAGAGTCATCAGTGCGCATTATTTTAAAGGCAGAAAAAAGAAAGAAAAGACCCAGCAGTGTTCACATTAGTCTCCATATAGGCCTGCTTTTATTTCCATTAAATAGCTACAGGTGAAACCGATATTATTTTCTAAAACAACAAAATGAAAAAATAATACGGAACTAAATGAATGACATATTAATGGAAAAAACTGGAACCAATAGGGAAACACAGCTCCTCTGTCGCAGCTGTCAGTCTGGGGACAGTGAGTTGACTATGGGATGACAGACCTCCAGCCTCTCTGAAAGGAGAAATCATTGCGCGTCGCCATAATAACCCATTAGTGGTGACTTGGATTTCCCACAGGATCACACTGGGAACATTAAACCACCGACTGGGAGCCATTTTTTTTTCTTTTTGCCGCTTTCTCCAAGTAGAAACGGCTCAGCGTACCTCTGTCTGGACCAAACAAAAACTTTTATCTTTAACTTACAGATGTGATTATTGCCACATTAATTATATTATGAGAAATTATTAAATACATAATAATAAGAAACGTGATAGCCAAAATAAACGAATGAGTAAATATAAACAAAAATCTAATTAAGGGATAGTGCAATGGAATTTATAATAAACATTTTTTTTCACATAAAAATAATACCAATAATAATTATTATAATGAAAAACCGCTACATATTATAATTTGTACAAACCTTCAATGAGATGTTTTTATCGTTTTTACTACATTTTATTCTAAAGATTCAGGAGTTCCTTAAATTAAGAGCTTGATATAACAGATTTTTTTTTTAAGGGGGAATAAACTATTATAATTATAAGCATTCCCGCGCAAATGAAATGGATAAGATGGATCGTATTATTATTAATATTACTATTATTGTTATTATTTATGTTTTTACTATCATATTGATAATAATACTAATAATGATTATTATTGTTCTATATTAAATCGCATAATGCAAAGATGTAGAATATTATCAGGCTCACTCCTTGTTTTTTAAACCCAGGTTTTAACTTAAATGTGGCTCTGAAAGGCGTTTTCCATTCATGAATAAACCCATTTATCTGTTAGATGTGATAATCCACAATTCGAAGAAAACGCCGAAAAAAATCCGATTTTCTGGGGAGAAAGAAAACGATGGTTGAGTAGAAATAATTTCAACCAAATAACAGGTTAACGCTAAAAAAATATTTCTTAATCATCGGATTAAAAGCGCGCTTAACGAACAGCTGATCAGATGCACCTTCTGTCTTCCTCATCATTTTATACCGATGTGCAGCTATTCAGAGATGCAATGCATTTCTCTTTACGCTTTTTCTATTTTATTTATCTATATATATATTTTTTTATTTTTATATATAGCCTATATATCGCTTAATAAAACCCTCTTTATATTTTTATTTTCTTTCATTTTTGTTGTTTATAGCGCGTGGTGTGAGGATAACTGGGGGTGTGGGTGTCCATAAGCCAATTTATCCTATTTATCTCTTTGTTTACCGCAACCTGGATGGATCAGATCCAACAGCTTCAAACAGCGCATGATGAATGGGATTTCTAGGAGTTTTTTCGATAAGCAACGATCTAAACGCACCAGGTGGGTTGGAAATAGGTTTGAGCAGTTTTATGGTTTTGGTTGATAACAAAAACAGCCCCAAAGCAGGGAACAGGGAAACAGTGATGCTTCTTCCGACCTTTTCAAGTCTTTGCATGTTCAAAACGCCATAAATCATAATAAAAGTGTGATAGAATATTTTAAAGAAATTTAAATTGTGGGAGAGTTTCGCCTGAAAGCACGGCGGTTTTGCAGTAGCTATGGTACCACCATGCAGGTAAACAAACTGCATAAATGCTTTTGTAAGTTCTCTTTGCTCCGTTGGTAGTCAGTGAGGTAAGATCAGAGCAGTTATCGTGTGGTTTAGCCTCATATCTTTCAGTTTGACAAGCTCTAGTAAGGAAATGCAGCTTTGCAGTGAGGAATTTAAGGATGCTTTCATTTTCATTCCAAGTATTTTTAAGGTCACGGACAAAAAGCTGAAACAAATGCTGGAAAGATTACTGGCCAATTAAATAAAAATGTGGACCGGCTCCAGTTACTCAGATACAATAAGTCAAAATATCATTTGTTCAAGAGAAAGTGAGAAAAGGCAACTCAATGTCGCACCAAGAAAAACGAACTTATTTGATTTGGTCTGAGAAAGTTGCAAGTATCCGGTTGACCATTTGGGACCCTGAGCAAGACCGTTAATCCCACACTGCTCCCCAGGCGCCCCAAGATGGCAGCCCACTGCTCCCCAAGGGGATGGGTGAAATACGGAGATAAATTTCTCCAATGTGAGATCAATAAAATATGATTAGATTCACAACTTAGAAACTTGTTGAAAAGAGAAAAAAGTAGAGAACAATTTAATTGTTAATAACCCCCCTCCCCCCATTAGTGATAAATCTATCAGAACTGTAAAAACTGCAATGCAATGTAGCAGGACTTGTCCTCAAACAAAGCTGATAGGAAAATACATACATGTCATCTTTTCGTTGAGGAAAAAGGGCAAATTCCAGCCTGTCCTGCAATTAAAAAACGTGCGCAATCTGTCAGAGAGACAATTCAACTTGAGATGTCAAGACAGCAATCCTATTTAGAGCGACGCATACACTATATATAAAAATTAATATAAGTCAGCAGAGAGAAAAATATCATTAGTATTTACAAAATTTGTAGCGTAAAATTTGATTTATATCTGCCATATATATATATTTTTTTATTGTTCTGACCGATTTGGTTCGGTTTGACCAAGTTAAAAAAGAATGACTATAATCTAATGTAGACAAAAGAAATTAGTATTAAGTGTTATTATTATTTAATTATCTTCTAGGTATGTGTATTCACCTGTGTTACCTGCCTGCAGCATCATGGGTCTGCAGCTTGGACATTTATCTTTCAGGCCAGAGGGAGGAGGGGGTGCATTTCCGTCCAGCGTGAAAGTGCTGAAGATGAAGAGGATTAAGCAGAGACCTCTGATCCCTCACAGCCGACCGACACTCTGCTATTCCAGTTAGAGAAAGAAGTGAAGAACGTTTCCCAAACTGCAAACATTCTACCGACTCGCTGGAAATAAGGAGATTGCAGGTGGGACGCAAAGGCTGAAGTGGCACATTTTATTAGAGAAAAGGGTCTTATTCGATGTTTGGATGAACAATATTTGCGCTGATTTACGCTTTTACTTAAACGAGTGTATTTATTCGCTTCCAGGGAATTATTACTACCCCCCCACACCCCATTCACAAGGTGGGAAAAGGTAAACAAAGCACAGCATGCTTCCCCTCCTGCATCTAAACCTCAGAGCTGTGCGTGCTGGAACAAATACCGTGGAATCATCTGTGTACCTTTTGGCCCCTCACAGCCGCTCAGCTTGTTTAATGTCTGCAGAGCCTTTCAACAATATTCCTAATTACATTGAAAGGCCGTTTGATGTCAACATACAAGCTGATCCCTTCACACTGGGAGACCTTTCTGAAAGAAAAAAAAAAGGAAAATTTAAATTTTGGAACAAGATTACCTGAAGCATGTGTCATAATAAGGAGAAAGTGGATGTGCAAAGTTGTGGCGTGTTTGTTTCTCGTGTAGAGAGGCAACAAATCTTTTTTTTTTTTTTTAAATACAAGTTGGCTTCTATTCAAAGTGCATGTTCAAAAAGGTTTGGAAACAGTTATTATTTTATTTGCGTGCGAGCGTGCAATCTGAAGAACTGATGCAAAAGAGGGATATCATCTCATAAGTTTTAAAAGCCTGCATCTTTCAGGTCAGATTGTAGAATTTGGGGAATATTTGACCTGAGCGCGCAGTCAGGATTCAAACGAAACGGATTCACATAATGGAAAAAGATCTGGATAAAAGTTACATGTAATTTTACACAATAACTATGGAATTCTGTGTTTTAAATAAGCCAAGCTGTCAGATCCTCCACTCTGAAGTTAACTTCGCTTTTTTCTTACTTTCACCCCAAAACTTTCCACATGTTCGCCTTTTAGGAAACTACTTTCCTAAAAGAAGACTCTTGTACTGTTTCGTGCAAGAAGAGCATTAAAAATAATTAAAATGTTAAAAGATTGGGATATAATACTAATATCATAGCCATGCAAAATGATTTTTTTTTGCTACATATTTAAGCGCTTTTCAGCAAGTTTCATAAACTTTTAAAATTACCTTCTTTTTTTTTGTTTTTGTTTTTTTGGGCAATAATCAAAAACGAAATATACAAGCATTGAATTCTCTGGTGATTTATAATGGAACTGTTTCTCTCTTTTTTTTTAGCAGGGATATCCCTAATCACAACACCAGGAGCCATCTTTGTGTTGCTCGTCACTCTTCTGAAAGTGAAGGATCTGATTCTGCGTAAAACCCACCCAATCTGTCTCAATAACAAACACATTCATGTTGGTTATCCCCAGATTTTAGAGGTGGGGAACACGAATAAGAAGGAGGAGAGAGATAGATCTGTCAGGTCAAACGTCTCGCCTTCACCAATGACAGGCAGCGCAGGGCGATCCCGACCATGGATTGGAGAGGTTGGCCAATCAGAGGACGCAGACGCACCGGGAAGCCCAGCCTCCCTGATTTCAACAGATTGAAATGTAAGCCTGTCTCTGGCGCCTTCGGGAAACAGACAGAGAATTTTGTCCCCTCTTCTTCATTTTGACACACAAGAAGTGTTTTTTTTTTTCTTTTCTCGAGTGTGGACACGCTGGACGCGCGGCAGGACCCAGGGAGGCGGCTCAGAGCGGACACCGTGTACTTCCTCTGCGGCTTCAACACGATGGGTGAGTTCAACTCTCATTTTTACCCCGTGTCTTGACGGGAGGATGCGGGATTCGGTCACTATGATGAGGTCTTAAATATAGAGAGAACGCTGTGGTAGTTTCAGGAAAACTAGGAAAACAGATTTCCAAACATCTGCGTGGCGTTTAGACTGTTTTTATTTAAGCAAACACCTCGCAAAGCTTTTTATGAAGCGAGAAGTTTTCAAAGAAGAAAGCATAAATATTCTTTTTGGTTTATTTAAGCAGCTATAAAAACAAAAGTTTATAAGTGGAAAAAAAAGTTTTATCTGCTTCATTAGTTTAAACAGAAATCAGATTGTGAGAAATCGCTTCCATCATGTGAGATGTGTGTGTGTGTGTGTGTGTGTGTGTGAGATGGGCCTTGACGTTGCGTCTCACTGCCTTCTGTTCTGCTTGATTTCCACACCAGAACCGGCCTTCGGTGAGGTGAACCAGCTCGGCGGTGTCTTCGTGAACGGCCGACCTCTCCCCAACGCGATCCGCCTCCGGATCGTAGAGCTGGCCCAGCTCGGGATCCGGCCGTGCGACATCAGCCGCCAGCTGCGCGTCTCCCACGGCTGCGTGAGCAAGATCCTGGCCCGCTACAACGAAACGGGCTCCATCCTGCCGGGGGCCATCGGAGGCAGCAAGCCGCGGGTCACCACGCCCACAGTCGTCAAGCATATACGGACTTACAAGCAACGGGACCCTGGGATTTTCGCCTGGGAGATCCGGGACAGGTTGCTCGCGGACGGAGTGTGCGATAAATTCAACCTGCCCTCCGTCAGCTCCATCAGCCGGATCCTGCGGAACAAGATCGGAAACCTGGCGCAGCAGAGCCAGTACGAGTCGGGCAAGCAGGCACCTCACCCGCCGCCTCAGCCTTCATTATCCTACAACCATTTGTACTCCTACCCTGCGTCCAAAGTGCCCAATCCCCCTGGCATGCCCACCCTTCCCGGACACATGGCCATGCACAGGATATGGCCCTCCTCGCACTCTGTCACAGATATTCTGGGGATTCGATCTATCACAGAGCAACAAAGTAAGCAAGGCTGCGCACAGGGCTACAGCCACTCATTTCAGCACATTTTCAGCTACTTTTAGCCTGCCTTTGTGTGTAATTTCCAAAGCAGCTGTTAAAAACAGGCCTAATATGTACCGTGCAGTGAGTTGATCTTGATTTGAAATGGCTGCTGAACATGAAACAGATGACATTAGCTTTTAGATGAAGTGTGTCAGAATATGTTGGGTGTTATTTGGCCAAAGGAGTCCAGTTTGTGTGACACATGCAGGTAAAAGGCCCAGATGACTTTGCCTCCCCTCCTCAACACGACCGCAGATGTTTTGGAAACAGTGAAACAGGATCCGGCATAAATCAGTGTTAATGGTGGGCTCGGGCTCAGCAGCTTGTTTACCAGGGGCAGGAGGGGAAGTGCTGTCAAGGTTCCGGGCTCCTCTACACTTCCACCACCATCACACTAACAATGTATATCTGTAACTTAAGCGACCTAAACGAGACAAAATGCGAGGCAGATATATCTGCTAGAACTCACAGGGGGAGGATTGTGTTTTGAAAGGCTGCCTTTCTAAACAATTTATGCTTTTCCAAATAACTTGCAGATGGCTGCAGCTTTTTACCTTTTTTTTTGCACCGATTTCGCCATTTAAAAAGCTTTAAAAGTGGATTTAGAACTTATGGAGGGAGCTGATTTTTTTTTAAACTATCCACTGCGAGCAACAAATGCAAAACTGCTGAGATTGATTAAAAATAATGAAGACTTTTTTTTTCAGCGTCTAAATCATAATTTTTGTTTAACTGTTTAATAGGGTTTCTCTTCCAGCCATAAACTCTGGAAGTATCAAGCAATGGAATTGGATGAATTGATTCGCTTACATCCTGTATAATAATCTTATCTTCATAAATAACCCAAAAAAACTCCAGCACATTTTCACAAGCATGAACAAATAAGAGAAATAAAACGCATAAATTAGCTATTATTTCAGTTGCTCCAATCAACACGGGTTCCATTTATCTTAACATGTTAAATTAATAGTTGTAGAAGTATCAGATTTAGAGTTTAAAAATATTAACATGTAAAAAAAAAAAAATGCAGAATCTTTTTTTTTTTATTGAACGCTATATTTTCAATTGTTACGCATCCCAAAGTGCGTAGATTTATTGTAGCATTGGTGCGTAGAAATGGCGAATGCGCACGGTTCAGTGCAAAATGTCACGGGGTTTATTGTCTACAGCAACCTGGCTAACCTGCGGCTGATGAATGCAAGAGTAGAAGCGACCTGGGCCGCTATTTTTCTCTTTCTCCCGAAATTTTCTTTAAACGCCCTTCCTGACTTTCCTGTTCTTCTTTTTTCTCTTTTACCTCCCCCAGTTAGTGACAGTCCATCCTTTCCCAGCACCAAACTAGAAGAATGGAGCGCTATAAACAGGAGTAATTTCCCACCAGCAACCTCTGCACTAGTCAATGGCATGGATAAGGCGCATTTAGAACCCCACGAAGCAAAATACACACAGGTAAAATTTGGAAATGTCTCATTTTTAATCAGTAACTTTATTCAGATTTTTCCCATATCATTTATAACAATCTTCATTTTTATTCATTTAGATAAATATAGGCCTTTGGCTTGGAAATATCCCCCTTTTAAATGAGCAACAAACCTGCAGGTTGGCACAGCAATTATGCTTTCCAGGATATTTATTTTCATATTATAAGCAGCTTTTTCTGTTGGTTCTGCAGCTCGTTATTTAGCAAATGAAAAGTCAGATTTTTATAAAATAATATTTTGGTATCAGATTGAATTGCAATTTATTTCCACTCCTAAAAAAATACCAAAAGTCCTTCGTAATATTTTTAGATGTTCTGGTAAATTATTCGAATATGCAAATTAGTTGATTTAAAGTGACTAATTTAAAGCAACATTAGATGTTTGAGCTAATTATGGGATAAACATTTGCCTCAAAACCTAAAAAAAAAAAAAAAACAACAAAAAAACAAAGTAGGCCTATATAAGAAATGCAAAAACACTGCTCATTTAGTTGCAATGATTTTGTTTCAGAAGCATTCTGTATGGGTTTGTATGATTTACACCACTATCTTTTAAGATTCTGCATAAAATATACTCATAGAATAAATGTCGCTGTTGGGGAAAAACATTTAAATAATGTTTAATTACAACTTTTTCGAATAAGTGTTTTTATAACTGAACACCGGCATGTAAAAATATGCGTTACAAAATACTTTGGAGACACTACCAAAATAAAGTCCAATTTTTAAACGTAAGCCATTTATTTTTATTTGTAATGCGTTTCCTTAACATAGAAAATACTAACAATTTGATTTTCCTCTAAGGGTTTGTTTCGCCACAGCCGATTTTAATTTTATAGAAATTAACATTTACATTTAATGTAAAAAATAACAAAACAAAACAGACTCTTTTGAGTGGTTGTGTGCGGGGATGCGTGTTTTCCACTTCTCTTTCAATTTGCCAAGAAGCGCAAAAACCTTAGAAATGCCCATCAAGTGTGATTGATGGTCCCACTCTATCAGTGGAGGATTTTTCAGGCAGTGTGTAGTAAATCTAGGTGGTGCTGTCGCTTTAAGCGCTCTCCGAAAAAAAAAAAAAAAAAAAATACGGCGCTTTGCTACGCAAAAAATAAAAAAATAAAAACGAATTAGGAAAGCAGGCATTAAAAACGCTAGGTGTTTAATATGTGGTGAAAAATAGGACACATAAAGCCCGTGAAGATGGCTATCTGCTGTTAGAAGAATGGAAACATGTTCAGCTCCAAACGTTTTCTTACTATGTTACAAACACCTTTCTAGATTTAAAGCTGCTGGATTTATGTTTAATTCCACTGGTTCTTAAAAAACAAACGACAACAACAAATAAATCGTTAAAGCGTTTAGAGGACAGTACGGCCATTTATTTTTAGCTCGAATATCAGCATTGGACAAAAATAACTGAGAGCCAAAAAGGGCTGAAGGCCAAAGGCTGCAGTAGGAACACATGACCCGCGCGCGCTCATCACAGATGGACAGATGTATCCATGGAAACCGAGAGCATCACCTAGACTAATTAGAGGACAAATCAAGCTGGAACTAGGATAACGTGTGCAAATGTGCAAAACAAACGAAACTGGTTGTGTCCACCGCCTAAAAAATGTAAAAAATGTTTAAGAATTGAA